>NW_016107755.1:1117917-1153330 GCF_001604975.1 Cebus imitator | reverse complement strand
AAAAAAAAAAAAAAAAAAAAAAAAAAAAAAAAAAAAAAAAAAAAAAAAAAAAAAAAAAAAAAAAAAAAATTAAGTAGGCAGAATCACATTGGAAATCATATTATCATTATCTAGTATTGTTAAAGTCCATACAATATATCATCCAACCTCAGTCCTAATTGTACAAACTGGGGACTTTCTTGCCTACGTTCCAGGGAGACATGCACACTAATGTTTATGGCAAAAACTGGAATCAGCCTCCTATACATCAATAGGAAACTGGTGAAATTGTGGTATAACCATAAAATGTAAACCTTCAGCAGCAAAAATAAACGAATGACAGCCTCCCACACCGCAGATAACTCCTATATGTAATGTGCATTATGAAAAAATAAATGCAGAAGGAATTTGCTATACTGGAAGCTTAAAAACTAGCAAAACTAATACTAGGTTTGGAGATACATATGTATGTATGTATAGATAGATAGATAGATAGATATACATATACACTTATTGCACAAATCTTTAAAGAAATACAAAGGAATAATAATCACAAGACTCAGGATGGAGTCTCCTTCTGGGGGATGGGAATGGCCAGCAGCCCGGGGTAGCTTTACAGGTTCTGTGTTTTACAACAGTGCTGGGCACCCTGGTAGTTACTTGATTATAATTCCTTAAACAGAGTTTTACAAATTAAAATATACCTGGTTTTTATTAAAGTGAAAGAGAAAAGAATACTAAAGTTCATTGTAAGAATCCTTAATGAGAACTACTTACATTGGAAGAAAACTGTAGAGAATTGTAAGGAGCCATTCTCATGGATGAGGATGCCATGAAAATGGCTAAAAATAGGTCATTTGATCCTTGGCTCCCTGGCATCTCTCTAGATTTTTAAGTATACAATGTTCAATCTGATGTGCAAGGTAATTCCTTCTTGCAAAGGATGTCATGTTACATTTTACCATACATACACCTGAATTAAACTTTCACCAAATTGGAAATGCACATCATTGATCAAAATAAATGAAACAAGAAAAGAGTAGAAAGGGATAACCAGTGATAGAACAGCAAATAGGAATGGAAAGCAAAATAGGACTGCAAAAAAACAATTAAAAAAAAAAAACAACCTTCAGAAGCACATAATACCATTGGTATTTAGAATCATAGTGGTGTCTAAATTACTTCTATCACGTCCATTCAATATCAGAACAAACAATGTTAAGTTTATTGTAGAATGCCCACTAAACAGCTAGTTTTTGAAAAAACTTGTTTCTCTATTCATGCTAACCATTTTGGGCTACTACATCAAACCAAAGTTATTGGCATCATGCTAAGTTAGATGTGTTGACTGGGGTATGAGATTTACATTTTTGTAAATGAAAAGCCATCTGATTAGGCAATTTCTTTCTAAGTGAAAGCAAGTTTATCAGAGAAGTAAAGAAATAAAAGAATGACTACTCCAGAGACAGGGCAGTGTTTCTTTCTTTAAGGTGTAGGCAGATGTTTTTTGAAGAAGATATTTCAGTAAGAAAACTGGCCCTTGGGGCATACTTCCACTAAATTTGAGATATCTTAGACAAAACAAAGACTTATTTTCAAGGCATTATTTTTATGGAAATGAAGCTTTGGAACTATTTAATCTAGTTACTCTATGTTCAAAACTGTGTTAACTCATTAAAGAGAACATTGTTTTTATAGGTATTTGCAAGAAAAACTCAGAGACACCATATTATCTCCTTTCTCTGTCTGAAACTGTTTTCCCCTCAGCACCCAAGGCTCTGTGATGTCTTATATTTTTAATCATTAATTTCAAAAAAGAAGCTTATCACAGAATTAGAAAAACACTATTTAAAAATTCATATGGATCCAAAAAAGGAGCTTGTATACCTGGGAGAATCCTTAGCAAAAAGAGCAAAACTAGAGTCATCAGACTACCGGACTTAAAAACTATACTACAAGCCTACAGTTCCAAAAACAGCATGGTATTGGGAAAACACACACACACACACACACACACACACACACACACACACACACACAGGCATGTAGACCAATGGCACAGAAAGAGAACTCAGAAAGAAGACCTCACACCTACAACCATGTGCTTTCCAACAAATGTGACAAAAACAGGCAACGAGGAAAGGATTTCCTATTTAATAAATAGTGTTGAGAGTACTGGCTAGCCATATACAGAAAATTGAAAATGGACCCCTTCCTTACACCTTATATAAAAGTTAACTCAAGATGGATTCAATACTTAAGTATAAACCCAAAACTATAAAAACCCTGGAAGAAAATCTAGGCAATACCATTCAGGACATACACATTGGGCAAAGACTTTACGATGAAATTGCCAAAGCAACTGTCACAAATGCAAAAATTGAAAAATGGGATCTAATTAAAGAGAAGAAATTCTGCACAGCAAAAGAAATTATCATCAGAGCAAAAAAACATCCTACAGAATGGGAGAAAATTTTTGCAATCTATTCATCTGGCAAAGTTCTAATATTCAGAATCAACAAATAAGCAAATATACATAAAAAAAACTTCATTAAAAAGCAGACAAAGGATGTGAATAGATACTTCTCAAAAGAAGACATACAAGAGGCCAAAAACATAAGAAAAAAAGCTCAACATCACTAATCATTGGAAAAATGCAAATCAAAACCACAATGAGATGCCATCTCATGCCAGTCGGAATGGCAATTATTAAAAAGTCAAGAAAAAACAGATACACCTGATTTTATCTGTTTTTCCTTGACTTTTAAATAATTTTTTATTAATAAATTTTTATTGCCCTCGAGTCACTCCAGCGCTGCTCTTGTGCCTCATGTGTGTTGGACAGCCAGCCCACCTTGCTTTCTAATACCTGTGAGCCTTTTCTTTTCAAGATGCCTGAGGAAGTGCACCATGGAGAGGAGGAGGTGGAGACTTTTGCCTTTCAGGCAGAAATTGCCCAACTCATGTCTCTCATCATCAATACCTGCTATTCCAACAAGGAGATTTTCCCTCGGGAGTTGATCTCTAATGCTTCTGATGCCTTGGACAAGATTTGCTATGAGAGCCTGACAGACTCTTCCGCATTGGACAGTGGTAAAGGGCTGAAAATTGATATCATCCCCAACCCTCAGGAACGTACCTTGACTTTGGTAGACACAGGCATTGGCATGACCAAAGCAGATCTCATAAATAATTTTGGAACCACTGCCAAGTCTGGTACTAAAGCATTCATGGAGACTCTTCAGGCTAGTGCAGACATCTCCATGATTGGGCAATTTGGTGTTGGCTTTTATTCTGCCTACCTGGTGGCAGAGAAAGTGGTCATGATCACAAGGCACAACGACAATGAACAGTATGCCTGGGAGTCTTCTTCTGGAGGTTCCTTCACTGTGTGTGCTGGCCATGGTGAGCCCAATGGCAGGGGTACCAAAGTGATCCTCCACCTTAAAAAAGATCAGACAGAGTACTTGGAAGAAAGGTGGGTCAATGAAGTGGTGACGAAGCACTCTCAGTTCATAGGCTATCCTATCACCCTTTATTTGGAGAAGGAAAGAGAGAAGGAAATTAGTGATGATGAGGCAGAGGAAGAGAAAGGTGAGAAAGAAGAGGAAGATAAAGATGATGAAGAAAAGCCCAAGATTGAAGATGTGGGTTCAGATGAGGATGATAGTGGTAAGGACAAGAAGAAGAAAACTAAGAAGATCAAAGAGAAATATATTGATCAGGAAGAACTAAACAAGACCAAGCCCATTTGGACCAGAAACCCTGATGACATCATTCAGGAGGAGTATGGAGAATTCTACAAAAGTCTCACCAATGACTGGGAAGACCACTTGGCAGTCAAGCACTTTTTTGTAGAAGGTCAGTTGGAATTCAGGGCATTGCTATTCATTCCTTGTCGGCCCCCTTTGACCTTTTTGAGAACAAGAAGAAAAAGAACAACATCAAACTCTATGTCTGTCTTGTATTCATCATGGATAGCTGTGATGAGCTGATACCAGAGTATCTCAACTTTATCTGTGGTGTGGTTGACTCTGAGGATTTGCCTCTGAACATCTCCCAAGAAATGCTCCAGCAGAGCAAAATCTTGAAAGTCATTCGCAAAAACATTGTTAAGAAGTGCCTTGAGCTCTTCTCTGAGCTGGCGGAAGACAAGGAGAATTACAAGAAATTCTATGAGGCATTCTCTAAAAATCTCAAGCTTGGAATTCACGAGGATTCCACTAACCAACGCCGCCTGTCTGAGCTGCAGCGCTATCACACCTCCCAGTCTGGAGAGGAGATGACATCTCTGTCAGAGTATGTTTCTCGCATAAAGGAGACACAGAAGTCCATCTATTACATCGCTGATGAGAGCAAAGAGCAGGTGGCCAACTCAGCTTTTGTGGAGTGAGTGTGGAAGGGGGGCTTCAAGGTGGTATATATGACTGAGCCCATTGACGAATACTGTGTGCAGCAGCTAAAGGAGTTTGATGGGAAGAGCCTGGTCTCAGTTACCAAGGAGGGTCTGCAGCTACCGGAGGATGAGGAGGAGAAGAAAATGGAAGAGAGGAAGGCAAAGTTTGAGAACCTCTGCAAGCTCATGAAAGAAATCTTAGATAAGAAGGTTGAGAAGGTGGCAATCTCCAATAGGCTTGTGTCTTCACCCTGCTGCATTGTGACCAGCACCTACGGCTGGACAGCCAATATGGAGTGAATCATGAAAGCCCTTTGGGACAACTCCACCATGGGCTACATGATGGCCAAAAAGCACCTGGAGATCAACCCTGACCACCCTATTGTGGAGACGCTGTGGCAGAAGGCTGAGGCAGACAAGAATGACAAGGCAGTCAAGGACCTTGTGGTGCTGTTGTTTGAAAACTCCCTGCTCTCTCCTGGCTTTTCCCTTGAGGATCCCCAGACCCACTCCAACTGCATCTACTGTATGATCAAGCTAGGTCTAGGTATCGATGAAGATGAAGTGGCAGCAGAGGAACCCAGTGCTGCAGTTCCTGATGAGATCCCCCCTCGTGAGGGTGATGAGGATGCGTCTCGCATGGAAGAAGTAGATTAGGAGTTCATAGTTGGAAAACTGCCCTTATATAGTGTCCCCATGGCTCCCACTGCAGCCTTGAGTGCCCCTGTCCCGCCTGGCTCTCCCTGTTGATGTCTGGTGTTTTTTTCTCTCCTGTGAAGGCAGGAAACAAGGGTGTCAAGCCCCCATTCTTTCCCTACTCTGACAGCAGGATTGGATGCTGTGTATTGTGGTTTTTTATTTTGTTTGTTCATTTTGTTCTGAAATTAAAGTAGGCAAAATTAAAAAAAATAATGTTTTATTAAAACCTTTTTAAATCTGAAATTACATTTTATTAATGGAAAATATCATCAAAATAGTACCACTATGGACTAAACTGCCTGAGTTTTCACTTCACATTGAGATTTCAGAGTAGAAAAGCCTTTAGCACAATTTTGCTCTGTGTAAGTCACAATGAGTGCCAGCCCCGGTACTAAACCCTGGGGAAGATTCTCCTCTTGGATGGAATCTGTGTTGTTCTATCAAGACTTTTGTGCTAATCTTTCAAACAGGGACATGGTGAGGCAAACCTTTAATCTTTCGGCACAAGATTATTTTGGTTGGGGTAGAAAATTTGAGTCTCGGACTCAGGATGAATAATGTGACATTTCATTAATTAAGTATTGATTTTGATTGTAGAGCTTTCTTTTGGTCATTTACTTCCATCTGCAACCGAAGCCGGATTTTCTTCTCTTTATCCAACTCAGACAATAACTGTTTAATATCTCGTTTCTGCTGGTCCTTCATGTTCTCGATGATGCTCTTCCCCACGCGGACCTGTGTCCTTAGCTCCTCCATGGCCACCTGGCTGCTGGCGGCAGGCTCCATCTTTAATTTTCCTTCCATGCTGAACAGAGAAGGGGAGTTGGCTCTGTGTCCAGCTGTTCCCAAACCGGATGACGGTGGGGATGGCGCTGCCAAGGACAGAGGGGCTGGCCTACCAATAGCTGCTGCCATGGTCCCCAGCTTGGGCAGCAGGGATGCTTTGTTTTCAGACACTTGGGTTATGGTAACAGTCTTGGAAGTTTTCTTTGGTGCATCCACTCCTTTGTGCGCAAGTGGGATGTGTTCCTCCTTATCCTCTTTGGGACTTGGGGAATTGAAGATATCAGGGCTTGAAAGCGATGAAGATGTGAGGGACTGGGCTGGAGGCTGCCTCCCTGTGGCTTTTGGTCTGCTTGTGGTCGGATGACTGAGTTTCTCAGTATGACACCACGAGGTGGATCACGGACCCGGAGACTCGGGGTGACCCAGGCCGTACATCTCTGGAGTTGCCAGAGTCATAGGTAACTTCTTCCCAATAGTCTTTCCCCCGGTAGAAAGTCATTTTCTACTTCAGTTGATCTTGTCTTAGTTTGATTGGCTTGTTTTTGAAAATATCTCCAAAGCCCACTCCTTTAACTTTTTGGGATTGGAATGCTTTTATGTTCTTGGTGAAAACATAAATTTTTTCCATGATTGTGGAAGACAGTGTGGTGATTCCTCAAAGATTTAGAACCAGAAATGCTATTTGATCCAGCCATCCTATTACAGGGTATAATACCCAATGGAATACAAATCATTCTATTATAAAGATACATGCATGTGTATGTTCATTACAGCACTATTCACAATAGCAAAGACATGGAATCAACCCAAATGCCCATCAATGATGAACTGGGTAAAGAAAAGATGGTACATATACACCATAGAATATTATGCAGCAATAAAAAGAAGTGAAATCAAGTCCTTTGCTTGATTTCATTTCTTTTTATGGCTGCATAAAAAGATATGGATGAAGCTGGAAGCCATTATCCTCAGCAAATTAACACAGGACAGAAAACCAAACACCATATGTTCTCACATATAATTGGGAGCTGAGCAATGAGAACACATGGACAAGGGGAAAGGAAAAATACACACTGGGGCCTGTGAAGGGTGAGCATTGGTGGCAGGAGCATTAGGAAAAATAGCTAATGCATGTCGGGGTTCAAACCTAGATGATGGGTTAATAGGTGCAGCAAATTACCATGGCACACGTTTACTTATGTAACAAACCTGCACATCCAGCACCGGTACCCTGGAACTTAAAATTAATTAAAATAAAAGAAAAGCTTAAAGTATTAATGAAAAACAATTAGATTTTAAAAAGCCTTTGAGTTACAAAATCTTGAAACAACAGTTTTAATTTTGTTAATACTGCTCCGTTCCAGAGGTGCAGCTTAATTCCCTCTCTTTAGTGTGGCTTGGATTTAATGATGCACTTCTGATATGGCCTGGCTCTGTGTTCCCACGCAAATCTCATCTTGAATTGTTTTACGAATTGTAATCTGACATATTGGAGGAGGGACCACATAGGAGGTGATTGGCTCATGGGGACTGTTCCCCTATGCTGTTCTAATGATAGTGAGTGAATTCTCATGAGATCTGATGGTTTTACAAGGAGCTTCTCCCTGCTTCACTCTGCATTTCTCTCTCCTGCCACCATGTGAAGAAGGACGTGTTTGCTTCTACTTCTGCCATGATTGTAAGTTTCCTGGGGCAGCCTCCTCAGCCATATAGAACTATGAGTCAATTAAACCTCCTTTTTTTTAATAAATTACTCAGTCTCAGGTATTTCTTTATAGCAGTGTGAGAATGAGCTAATCCAACTTCTAACTGATGGAGTAATGATGACATAACAGTTTGTGACTCTGGGTGTAGAAGATAAAAGTCACTGCAGCTTCTACTTTCTCTCTGTCTCTCTGTCTCTCTGTCTCTCTCTCTCTCTCTCTCTGGGATCATGAACTCTGGGGGAAGCCAGCTGCTGTGCGACAAGCAGCCCTGCAGGAAGGTCCATGTGGCTAAGAACTGAGGACTTCTGGAACCAGACAACAAGAAACTAGGCCTTTTCTAACAGCCATGTGACTGAGCCATGTTTCACGTGAATCCCAGCCTCAGTGAAGCCCTCAGATGACGCAGCCCTTGGCTGACAGCTGGACTACAGCCTTGTGAGAGGAACTGAGCCAGAAGCACTCACAGAAACCTCTCCTGGATTCCCGACCATTGGAAGCTGTGGGAGATGATGAATATTTGTTGTTTTGAGTTGCTAAGCTTTACTATTTGTAAATCTATTAGTTATTTACTATTTGTTAGGCAATAGTAAATAACTAATAGATTTTCACAAGAGAGGATGGATTATTACACGTTAATTTGCATGTGCTCTCAATTTGTCATCATCAATTTTATTATTTTTGAGACAGGGTCTCTCTCTGTCACCCATGATGGAATGTAGTGGCGTGATCACCATGCACTGCAGTGCCCACCTCCTGGGCTCAAGGGGTCCTGTGACCTCAGCCTTCTGATAGCTGGGATGACAGGCATGAACCACCATGCCTGGCTAATTTTCTAATTTTTTGGCAGAGATGGGGGTTTGACCATGTTTCCCAGGCTGATCTTGAACTTCTGGAGTCAATGGATCCACCTTCCTCTGCCTTCCACAGTGCTAGGATTGCAGGCATGAGCCACCACACCCGGCCTAAATTAATTGTAAGATACTAAATATATAACTTGGTTGTAAAAGGTAAGGAGAATTTCCATGGCTGAAGAGAATGTATTTTATTACCGTTCACAATGATCACTTTACTTGAACTTCAATTTCCAACTGTCTCTCAATTAAACACAAAAGGAAGATCCAATCCTTGCTAGGCTGATTCTGTGATACCCCCAACAACAACCTCCTGGTCATTCACCTTCCCCCAATTATTCAACCAACTCTAATGTAGGTGCTGCTGTGAGGGGATTCAGCAGATATAACTAAGGGTCTCAATTAGTTGACTTTAGGCTGGTTTATCCTGCTTGGACTGCCCTAATCAGCTGAGCACTTGAAAGGCTGGGTTCTTCCCGAGCATAGAGATTCACAGTGTGAGAGGGATTGAGCATGAAGGGTTTCCTCCATTCTGGGCTTTGAAAATGAAGAAGCTGGTTAGGCAAGAACGCTGGTGGGCACCAGGAATTGACCACATTCCTCCCTGTTCTCTACCTTGACAGCCAGCAAGGAACAGGAATCTCAGTCTTACAACTGCCAGAAACTGCATTCTGCCTCCTCTGTAGAAGCCTGAAGGAGGATTCAAAATGAAAACACAGCTTTGGGAAGTCCAGAACAGAGATTCCATCCACATCATCCTGGGATTTCTGACTAAGGAACTATAAACAGATAAATGGGTGTTGTTAGGTCAGGGGTGGTAGCACACACCTGTAATGGTAACATTTGAGGAGGTGACACAGGAGGATCCCTTGTAGCCAGGAGTTTGAGACCACCAGGATAATATAGTGAGGCTGCTATCTCTACAGTTTTTTTTTCTTTAATTAGTTGAGCATGGTGGTACTTGCAGTCCTAGCTACTCTGAAGACTGAGGCAGGAGGATCCCTTGAGTTTGAGGCTGCAGTGAGCCATGATCATGTGACTGCACTTCATCCTGGATGACGGAGGGAGACTTTGTCTCTAAAAATAAATGAATGAATACAATAAATGGGTGTTATTTAAAGCCAATATTTTCGATTATTACATAGTCTTATAAAATTCATACACAGGCTCAACAGACTTATGGAATGAATTGATGAATTGATACGCACACTAGTTACATAAAATAAAATCTTAACTTTTTCAGTGTTTCACATTTTATAATTTTCTGTGATGCAAATTAATATACTCATATTTCATTCATTCAGTCAATAAAAATTAATTTAGTACACACGATGAATCAGGTCTGCCCTCATATGCTCACATGCCTGACACTCTGGAAGCTTCACAAGACCAAGGTGGAGCCACTGGAGTGTTTTAGGTGGAGAAATGACACACTCTGATTCACAATAGCAGGACCATTGTGGAGAGAACAGTCATGTAGCAGATAATGAGACAGTGCTAGAGCCACAATTCAGGAGTGACAGGGTGGTGGGGACGAAGGGGAGAGGAGGGCCTGAGGGAGAAGAGGGATGGAGGGAAGGGCTGGAGAAGCAGGAGGTGAGGAGAAGGAGCAGAGGGAAGGAAATCGAAAGCAGCAGAATTCTTAGGTTTAAACACATTGTTTTATAGATTTTTAGTACATCCATCTACAGAGCCTGCAAGGGTGTTCTTTGCAGTTGGCCTTTAATACCTTATGTAGTTTTTAGATCTGCCCAAAAACGAATTGTTTTTTATGTTAATCAGGTTTAAATAAATACTAAGTGTTCTTATAAAATATGCACACACCACTTAGATGTGGACACTCCCTAAAAACAGGCACTGCATGAGCACTGGTGAGGGGCCTTGTGACTGCACTGAACACTTGCGACTGTGAGGTGAATGAAGTCTGTACTGGCTCCTGGTTGCAACATACAGTAACACAGTGTGTACTTTGTACTGAGGAGATGTCCTGGACTCACACAGAAACTCAGGGCTGTGGAATGAAGGTAAATTTAAAATACAACAAGCTGGAGTCACACATACATTGTCTGGGAAAGTGAAACAGCTTTGTGAGTCCTGTTTTAATGCTGTTAGACACATTTGCATATCAAGGGGCCAAAGTCACATTTTTTACCAATTAGGTTCCTGATCATTCAGGGGTTACCAAGATTCTGCTACCCACTGTAGTTAATAAACAAAAAGCAAACTGATCTCTATGCTATCTCATGCGTTCAGACACAACTTTACCGTTTAAAAAAAAAGAAAAAAGAAAAAAACACCCTGTTTTACACCTCCATTCCCAGGGCTAGCTGACTCTCTGGCACCAAGCTCCATGGGGTGAGTTTGCTTCTAGAAGAGTCCAGGGGGACAGGTAAGGAGTGGGAGGCAGGAAGTCCAGTTCAGGGACCGGGATGCAGGGATGAAAAGTGAAGGGAGAGGGATGGGGCCCATGCTGAGGGTTTCTCTCTGGTTTCTCAGCAGCTCCTGGGCCAAGACTCAGGGAGACATTGAGACAGAGCGCTTGGCACAGGAGGAGCTGGGTCAGGGCCAAGTCCCAGGGCCCAGGCGTGGCTCTCAGGTTCTCAGGCCCCAAAGGAGGTGTATGGATTGGGGAGGCGCAGCTTTGGGGATTCCTTATCTCCGCAGTTTCTCTTCCCCTCCTCACTTGTGTCGGGACCTTCTTCCTGGATACTCACGACGTGAACCCAGTTCCCACTCCCACTGGGTGTCGGGTTCCTAGAGAAGCCAATCAGCTCACCGCGGTCCCGGTTTTAAAGTCCCCAGTCTCCCTTGGCGCCCCGAACCACCCATGGCGCCCCAAACCCTCTCCCTTATGCTCTTGGGGGCCCTGGCCCTGACTGAGACCTGAGCAGGTGAGTGCGGGGTCCGGAGGGAAATGGTCTCTGCGGGAGGAGCGAGGGGCCCGCCCCGCGGGGGCTCAGAATCCCGGGAGACCAGCCGGGAGGAGGGTCGGGCGAGTCTCAGCCTCTCCTCGCCCCCAGTCTCCCACCCCATGAGGTATTTGAGCACCCCCGCTTCATCTCCGTGGGCTACATGGACCACACGCAGATTGTGCGGTTCAACAGCGACGCCGCGAGTCCGAGGATAGAGCCGCGGGCGCCGTGGATGGAGAAGGAGGGGCAGAGTATTGGGACCCGGGGACACGGATTTTCAAGGACACCGCACAGAGTTTCCAAGTGAACCTGCGGACCCTGCCCGGCTACTAAACCAGAGCGAGGCCGGTGACTGACGCCGGTCCGGGGTGCAGGTCACGACCCCTCCCCGTTCCCGACGTACGGCCTGGGTCACACCGAGTCTCCGGGTCCGAGATCCACCCCAAGACTGGGGGACCCAGCCAAGCCCTTTACCCGGTTTCGTTTTCAGTTTAGGCCAAAATCCCCGCAGATTGGGCGGGGGCGGGGCTCGGTGGGCGGGGTGACCGCGGGGGCGGGGCCAGGGTCTCACACCCTCCAGGAGATGTAGGGCTGCGACCTGGAGTCCGAAGGACGCCTTCTCCACGGGTATCACGAGTTCGCCTACGACGGCAAGGATTACCTCGCCCTGAACAAGGACCTGCGCTCCTGGACCGCCGCGGACCTGGCGGCTCAGATCACCCAGCGCAAGTGGGAGGCGGACAATGTGGCGGAGAAGATGAGCGCCTAGCTTCAGAGCAGGTGCCTGGGGTGGATCCGCAGACACCAGGAGAACGGGAAGGAGACACTGTAGCGCGCCGGTACCAGGGGCAACGGGGTGCCTCCCTGATCTCCCGCAGAACTCCCAGGCTGGCCTCGCACAAGTAGGGGAGGAAAATGGGACCGACACTCGAATATGGCCCTCCCTCTGGTCCTCAGGAATCCTCCTGGGTTTCCAGATCCTATGCCAGAGAATGACTCTGAGGGACCGCCCTGCTCTCTAATACGATTAAGGGATGAAGTCTCTGAGGGAGTGGCGGTGAAGACAGTCCCTGGAATACTGAACAGGGTTTCCCTTTGACCCCACAGCAGCCTGGGGCACCAAGCCATTTCCTCTCGGGCCTGGTTCTCTGCTTCACACTCAATGTGTGTGGGGGTCGGACTCCAGGTCCTCTGAGTCCCTTGGCCTCTACTCAGGACAGGACCAGCAGTCTCTCTCCTCCGCTGAGAGAGCAGAACTTTCCAAGGAATAGATTATCCCAGGTGCCTGTGTCCAGGCTGGTGCCTGGGTTCTGTACTCCCTTCACCACACCAGGTGTCCTCTTCATTCTCAGGATGATCACATGAGTGCTGCTGGAGTGTCCCATGAGGAATGCAAAGTGCCTGAATTTTCTGACTCTTCCCTTCAGATGCCCCCAAGACACACGTGACCCACCACCCCATCTCTGACCATGAGGCCACCCTGAGGTGCTGGGCCCTGGGCTTCTACCCTGCGGAGATCACACTGACTTGGCAGCGAGATGGGGAGGACCAGACCCAGGACATGGAGCTCATAGAGACCAGGCCCGCAGGGGATGGAAACTTCCAGAAGTGGGCGGCTGTGGTGGTGCCTTCTGGAGAAGAGCAGAGATACACCTGCCATCTGCAGACCAAGGGGCTGCCCGAGCCCCTCACCCTGAGATGGGGTAAGGAGGGAGATGGGGGTATCATGTCTCTTAAGGAAAGCAGGAGCCTCTGGAGCCTTTCAGCAGGGTCAGGGCTGGGGCCTGGGCGTCAGAATCTGTCACCTTCCCCTCTTTTCCCAGAGCTGTCTTCCCAGCCCACCATCTCCATCGTGGGCATCGTTGCTGGCCTGGCTGTCCTTGGAGCTGTAGTCACTGGAGCTGTGGTCACTGCTGTGATGTGGAGGAAGAAGAGCTCAGGTGAGGAAGAGGTGAGGAGTGGGGTCTGAGATTTCTTGTCCCACTGAGGGTTTCAAGCCCCAGGTAGAGGTGTGTGCTGCCTGGTTACTGGGAAGCATCATCCACACTCATGAGCCTACCCAGCCTGGGCCCTGTGTGCCAGCACTTACTCTTGTGTAAAGCACCTGTGACAATGAAGGACAGATTTATCTCCTTGATTACCGTGGTGATGGGGACCTGATCCCAGCAGTCACAGTCACAGGGGAACGTCCCTGCTGAGGACAGTTCTTAGTAGAGCAGTTGGTCCAGGACCCACAGCTGCTTTCCTTGTTTTTCCTCATACTGCCCTGGTCTGCAGTCACACATTTCTGGAAACTTATCTGGGGTCCAAGACTAGGAGGTTCCTCTAGGACCTCATGGCCTTGCCACCTTTCTGAGCCTTCACAGAATATTTTCTTCCCACAGATAAAAAAGGAGGCAGCTACTCTCAGGCTGCAAGTAAGTATGAAGGAGGCTGATCCCTGACATCGTTGGGATATTGTGGTCGGGAGCCAATGGGGGAGCTCACCCAGCCCGCAATTCCTCCTTTAGCGGCATTTCCTGTAGGCTCTGACCAGGTTCTGGTTTTGTTCTATCCCAGGCAATGACAGGGCTCTGATGTGTCTCTCACATCACCTTGTAAACATGAGACCCTGAGGACCCTGATGTGTGTGGGTGTTGGGGAGAACAGTGTACACAGCTGTGCTATGGGGTTTGTTGGAGTGGGATGTATTGAACATGATGTGCTCTTTAAAGTGTCACCCCTCACTGTGACTGATACAAATTTGTTCATGAATATTTTTCTATAGTGTGAGACAGCTGGCTTGTGTGGGACTGAGAGGCAAGTTTTGTTCACACCTTTTCTTTGTGACTTCAAGAACCCTGACTTCTCTTACTGCAAAGGCATCTGAATGTGTCTGTGTCCCTATAGACATAATGTGAGGCGGTGGGGAGACCAGCCCAGCCCCGTGTCCACCATGACCCCCTTCCCCACACTGACCTGCATTCCTTCCCCCTCACCTTTCCTCTTCCAGAGACCTGGGGCTGGGATGTCTCCACCTCTGTCTCAACTTTACGGTGTACTGAGCTGTAACTTCTTACTTTCCTATTAAAATTAGATGTGAATGTAATTTACTTCTTGAAATTATTTCCACAAGACATTGATGGGTTAATTAAAGGAAAAGATTCCTGAAATTTGAGAGACTAAATGGAAGACCCAAGAACCTTCCACAGTCCACATGCTTCTTGTGCTGATTTGTTGCAGGGGAGGCAGTAGATAGGGCTGTGCCCAGTGGGTGCACAGACCACTGTGGCTTTATGTGGTCACTGCTTGACTAGGTTATCTTTGCTGCTCCATTGTCCTTGTTCCTTCAGTAGAAGCTTGTCTTACCACGACCTGTGATCACAGGGACTTGGAAGTCACCTAGTGTGGTTCCTACACATAGACACCCTTGAGGTATCAAGAGACAAATTTTCAGACCCCTGTACCTCTTGCCCTCCTTCCATGTCTCTTTCCCAGACTGTATTTTCCAAATTTCCCCGACTGTATTTTCCAAATTTCCCCAATCTTCTTAAAGAAAGCAGATTCAGAAACTTGCAGTGAAGAGGGGTCCCATGGATTTTCACCATAGGTAACTTTCTGATGGAACTCCTTCTGCCTGAGTCGTAGTAATCCTAGTGCTGCCTCCAATCCAAACTCACGGATTTATAAAGCAGAGTCTAACTTAGATTCATATGTGGTTGGGAAATTGGACCCATAAGCCTGGGGTTATCTTTCCCGAAGAGAAAAATATGGTTGTGTGCTGCAGTGTGCAGGAGGGTTGGTGTGGGAGGAGGTAGGGAGGGAGGGAGGGCACACACGCAGCCCTGGTGAGAAAAGCTCTGGCAGCACTGATGTCAGTGTGAGATGATGTTGCTCTGTAGCTGCCACAAAACAGCATTTGGCCTGAGGCTACATTAATAAAGATATTGCCTTTAGAATAGGGAGGTGCCCTACAGTGATCATTCATTCAACTGACATTTGTTGTCTGCTAGGTATATGACTGCTTTTGCATTTAGAAAGCATTTTAGTAAAAACAAGGATTTTCGGCCTTGTGGTGTATATGTTCTAGATGTAAGCTTATCCAACCTGTGGCTCACAGGCTGCATGTGGCCCAGGACAGCTTTGAATGTGAAGACGTTTTTGCTTATCTGTGGTGGCAGATATCATAAAAATTATGCACATACTTTTTTTCTTTTTTATGATTATTTTCTGCTGACCAGCTGTCATTAGTGTATTTTATGTGTAGCTCAAGACAATTATTCTTCCCATGTGGTTCAGGGAAGCGAAAAGACTGGACACCTCTGTAGGCAGATGATAGATACAGTATAAGCAGAGTAAGAGCAGAAAATGCTTGAGTTAGAAGGTGGCAAGTGCTGTGGGGCAGGGGATCCAGAGTGTGGGCTGTGGGGACAGGGGGGTGGCTGCTGTGCTGGGTGGTCAGCATGGGCCTCATTGCAAATGTGACCTTCGAGTAAAGATTTGAGGGATGTGAGGAGCTGTCCACAAAGATGACTGGGAAAGCTCTTTCCAGGCAGGAAGCTTCAGTGCAGATGCACTAGGGCAGGAAAGTGTCTGCGTTCCTGGAAGGAGGAAGAGGCCAGCAGGGCTGGACAGAGAAACCAAAATGAGGTCAGAGGTGTGGCCAGAGCAGGGAGGCCTGGAGGGTGTGGGAATGGTTTTGACCTTTGCTGTGAATGACATGGGGAGTTAGAGGACAGTTTTGAAAAGTGGGATGTGGTAGGACTTATCTTTTGAAAGCTGCTGGCTGCTGTGCTGAGAACAGAATTGAGAGGTGGGGGACAAGTGAGGCAGTAGGGAAATGCTGGGGAAGGAGAGCAGTATTCCAGGATGGAGACGCTGGTTACCTTGACTGGGGTGTGAGCGGGGGAAATGGTGGGAAGTGATACGATTCCGGATGAATTTGAAGATGGACTTCACAGCACTTGCTAATGGATTGCATCTGTGGTGTGAGAAAGAAGAATCAAGGACACCCACAGTGTTGGACTGAGTGAGTAGAAGGGTGGAGCTGCTGTCCGTGGAGACGGGGAGACTCTGGCAGGAGCATACGGAGGAGAGGGCATGGCGGGCATTCAGTGGAGGAGACATCTACGAGGAGTGCAGGTGAGGGGCCCGGATGCCTCTGCAGCTACAGCTTCACCACCCAGGTACTCTCCTGCTTCCACCCCCTGTGTCTCAGAGCCAGAGTGCTGCTTCTCCCTGGGCTGTCTGCACAGGTAGGTGGAAGTCAGGGAAGTTACGGTCTGCTGTTGGTTATAATAAGCCATGGATTATTGTGCTTTCTCAGATAATTAAATTAATAATAAAAGAATTTGTAACTAGAACACTTATTCAGAAGACTACAATAATGCAAATTTTTTATTCATCTAAAGACGGCAATAGAAGAAAAATTGTTGAACAAAAAAGAGATAATATTAGAAGGCAGCAAATGACAATGTACAGACTTAAGCCCAATAAGGTCAACAATGACATTAAACATAAAGAACTGACACACTCCAATGACGAGACAAATAGTGCAGAGGGGAAAAATAAGTCAATATATAAATAACTGTAGGCTGTTTACAAAAGCCATAAATTCAGTAGAAGATACAAAAAAGTTGAAAGGAAAAAGGTAGAAAATAAATACCAGACAAACATTAATGAAAACCACACGGAGATGCCATTTAGAAAAATTACATGATGTGAATCTCCGGAGACATAGAGTACATGTAGACAGCTTACCATGTCTTTTTACTTTTTTTTAAGAAACATTGTCTATTGCCCAGGCTGAAATACCTCAATGTAACCTCAAACTTCTGGGCTGAAGCAATTCTCCTGCCTCAGCCTTACAAATAGCTAGGACTACAGACATGTGCCAGCACACCTGGCTAGAACGTCTCATTTTCTCATTTGATCTGGTGTGATCAAGGAAGTAATATCATACCATGTATTTGACTTGCAGTAGGTGCACAACAATTACCAGGGGAATGAAGAAATAAAACCACTTAGTAATTCAACCCATATCCACATGTACATTTTACAGATGAGGAGCAACATTTCAAACGAACAACGTATAATAAATTGATTTCCATCATCCAGAGCAGAATCGAGAACACATTCCCTGGACTAAAGGAATCAGAGCTCTACTAGGGGTCATAGCAGGCATCATGCAAGTCAGATATGCTAGTTACTAGAACTGGAATTGATACATTTCAAGATATACTAAACAAAGAGTGTGGAAGGGTTAACTGAATGCAGACATAAAGGAAGAAAATGCATTTGTTTAAAAGATGGATAGAATCTTTAAAGAAACAGCTTTTTTTAAAGTGGCCTTATGTGGACCAAAGCAGAGATGAGCTCAAGTGTCAGGCGGGAAAATGCCTGAGGAACGGCAGCTGCTAGACACAAGGGAGACCTCAAAATCCTGGGACATTTTCAGTTGTCATATGGGGATTGGTGGGAGGGAGTGAGTGGGGTGCTGCTGGCAAACCTCCCAAAATCCACGGGACAGCCCACTCCACAAATGACTCTCTGTCCCAAATGGTTAACAGTGCTGCTGTTGAGAAACCCGCGCCAGACGTAAGTGCTGTAATGTCCTCACCATTTCACAGATTTAAAAACTGAGGCACCAGGAGGAAAAGTGTCAGTAGGACCAGAGCTGCAAGTTGAATCCAGGCGGCCTGGCTGCAAAGTCTTGTCTTCCTGGTCAAGTCAAGGACCCAGTACCACAGACAATCCGGGCTGCGCGGTGCCTTCATGGTCTGTGGGCGCCCCCTGGTGTTGACACTAGGCCTGTGGCTAAATGAGCCTTGTGGGAAAAGGCAAAAACAGCTTTGGGCAGGGAGATACACCGTCAGGCCCTCCACATTTCAAGCCATTACTTACGCTCAGAAAAAATGTCTGCCCTAATTATCTCTCCAACCCCGCTTTTCCCAGTCCCGGCCAGTGTCCTTCCTCGACTCCATCAACATCAGCACCTGCCAGATGCCCACCACCCAGCATGTGAGGAGTGAAAATGTCCCAGGACTAAAGGACAAGACTAGGTTCCAGACAACATCAAAAAACCAAACTTGGGCCCAGGTGAAACCATTGAAGCTATACAACTTTGTGAGACCTTCAGTTAGAAAGAACAGTGCAATTTAGAACTGCAGCAGAAAACCTCTACGTCATATAGGGATTTTCTTCATCATGAAGTTCCCCTGAAGGGACCTGCTCCCTTCACCAATGCAGAGCATGGCATTTCTGTGTAAAATGATACAATCTCCTTGGATTCCTGATGTTGACACTTAGTACTCACTGTCTGACTTTGTAGATGCCAACTTCACATTCAACATTTTTCAGTTAATTTTCTTACTCTGTCTAAGCAGAGAATTTGAAATTGTCTCTGAAGCAGAAAACCTGGGACTGGTTATGTGAGCTCTCACCCCATCCTGTGGCTCTCTTATGCAATAAGCATAGAGATGGTGGGCCAACAGAATGTGTAGCAAGGTAAACATAAACCCTTCATTTCAGCCTATGTGTGGCTTTTCTAGTGATGTTCTAGTCTTGCTCCAGTCTTAGCATTTTAATATTGACAATTTTACTTGAACTTTATTTTATAGGAAGTCATATGCATTTATTTCTGCTGCGTTGTCAGTGAAAACCTTCTCAAAACAACTCTAAAGACATGTAAATAAATGCATGGTGCTCCCATGTATTAGTGCTCAGTGCATCTTACAAATGGATCAGCCCCACTCCAACACATGGTGTTTTAACAAATGGTGCTGGAAACCTAGATAGCCACATGCAAAAGAATGATACTAGGAAAATTCTTGCCCTTCTATTACACCCTATACAAAAATTACGTCAGAATGGCTTAAAGAACTAACCTTAACAGTTAAACCTGTAAAACTCTTAAAAGAAAATGCTGAGGAAAATCTTAGGGACATTAGAATTGGTAGTGGTTTCTTGGCAGGTAACAAAAGCATAATGATAAAAGAAAAATGGCAAATTAGACTCTATCAAAATGTAAAAACTTTTTTACATCAAACGACACTATTAACAGAGTGAAAAGAAAATGCACAGAATAGGAGGAAATATTTGCCAATCTGATAAAGAATTAATATCCAGACTACATAAAGAACTACAACTTAACAATAGCAAAGCAATCACATTCAAAAATGGGTAAAATGCATGAATAGACAATTCTCCGGAGAAGATACACAATAAGAACATAAAAATAAGGAATTTCAAGAGGGGCATAACAAAATGCTCAGCTTCACTAGTCCAAGTACTGGAGAGGATGCGGAGAAAACAGAACACTGTGCACTGCTGGTGAGAGTGAGCAATGGTGCAGCCACCACAGAAACAGTGTGATGCTGCCTCAAGAAAGTAAAAATAGAATTTCCACATGATCCACAATTCCACTTTTTGACATATACCCTCAAAACTTTAAAGCAGGGATGTACACAGATAATTGTGCACTCATGCTCATAGCAACGCTATTCCCAATAGCTAAACGGTGGATCCAACCCAAATGTCCATCAGAGGATGAATAAACAACCCATGGTGCACATGCACATGGAATATTATTCAGCCTTAAAAGAAAATAATATTCAGATTGGATGGAACCTTCAAAACACTCTAAGTGAAATAAGTCAGAAAAAGACAAATGTGATTTTTCACTTGTATGAGGCAGCTAGAATAAGCAAATTCATAGCAACAGAAAGTAGAGTACAGGTTACCAGGGGCTGAGGGTAGGAACAGTGGGCAGCTGTCATTTAATGGGTACAGTTTTTGTTGGGATGATGAAAATGCTCTGGAAATGCATATTGGTGTTTTTGTAACCACCACCAATTGTAAATGTACTTAATGCCAATGAACTGTACGCTGAAAAAAATTGTTAGAAGGTAAATTGTATGGTATGTATGCTTTACCACAATTTAAAAAATATATATCAACACTAAATCCAATCACTTCTTACTCCTCTGCCGCTTCCACACCAAAACCATCCTCTCTAGGATAGTAAACTGGAAGGGCCTTTCAGCTGGGCTGCCTAGTGCCTCTCATGCCCACTGTCCAAAACCAATACAACAGACTAGTGTGCCTTTCAAATGGGAATTAGAGCATATCCTATGAGCACTCCAGCCCCTTCCCTTCTTAAGCACAATGAAACCCCAGTTTCCCACCATTTCCTATGAGCTCCTTATCACAGGGCACCCTCTGGCCACTTTGGCCTCATCTCACCACTCTCAGCCCAGCTCACTCAATTCCACTCACACCAACCTCTTGTCTGCTCTGTTCTGTCTCAGCCACCTGCCCCTGCTGAGACTCCCACATGCACCTGCTCCCTAGGGATCCACATGGCTCACTCCTCACACCATCAATGTCTCTTTTCAAATGTCCCATGGTCAAGTTTTAGGAAAGGTCTTGTCCAATGACCTTTTCTGAAATCTATCCCCTGCCATTTCCACCTCTACTACCAATCTTCCAGTCTAGGCATATTTTCCTCAATGGCAATTATCACTAATACTATGACAGATTTTATTTTTTTATTGTCTGTTCTTTATTAGGACTACCAAGAAAGAAGGAACTAAGAGCACAGATAGATGATAGACTGATAGATAAATGATAGATAGATAGATAGATAGATAGATAGATAGATAGATAGGGGATTCATTGGGTAATTGGCTCATATAGAGGCTGAGAAGTCCCACAACAGACTGTCTGCAAGCTGGAGAACTAGAAAAGCCAGCAGCAGGGCTCAGCCCAAGATCAAAGGCCCAAGGACCCAGAAAAGGGGGCAGGAGGATAAAGGGGCACACTGGTGCAAGACTCAGAGTCTAAAGACCATCGAACCTGTAGTTTTGATGTCCAAGGCAGGAGAAGAAAGGTGTCTCAGTCTCAGCTCCAGAGAGAGAGTAAGAGAGAGAGCGACAGAGACAGAGACAAAGACAGTGGCAGGGAGAAATTTGCCTTCTATCTGCCTTTCTGTTCTATCTGGGCCCCGAGGTGACTGGATTGCGGCGGCCACAGTGAGGGAGGATCTTCTCCACTAAGTCCACTCACTCACATGCCAATCATTTCCAGAAACACCCTCACAGACACTGGCTTAATACTTACCATTTGAATTGTGTATAATTCATTTTTCTGAGACAGGGGCTCGCTGGCTGGAGTGCAGAGGTGTTCAAGACTCACTGCAGCCTGAATCTTCCAGGCTTAAGCAACCCTTCCACTTCAGCCACTTGAGTAGGTGGGACTACAGGCATGCACCACCAAGCCCGGCTAATTCTTTCGTATTTTTTGTAGAGATAGGGTTTCTCCATGTTGCCTAGGCTGGCCTAAAACTCATGGGCTCAAGCAATCTGCCTGCCTCAGTCTCCCAAAGTGCTGGGAGTACAGGCATGAGCCACCATTCCCTACCGGAGTCATCTATGAATTTTTAAAATCACAACCATAGAAGAATCTTTACATACAAACATGTTTGTCAAAATATTACTTATTAAAAGACAAAATGGAGCAGATGGATCTAAAAGAACAAGAGTCCTGGCCACATCTCCTTGTTGGAGATGGGATGCAGCTTGTAAAAGTCTGTAAACTCTATGCAGACTTTATGACATGGAAAACTACTTGCATAATACTACTTTCAAAAAGCAACATTCAAAGTAACCCACAACCACTCTCAGAAGCCAATGTGGGTGGATTACTTGAGGTCAGGTATTCAAGATCAGCCTGGCCAACAAGTGAAACCCATCTCTACTAAAAATACAAAATTAGCCAGGCTTGGTAGCGCATGTCTGTAGTCCGAACTACTCAAAATGGTGAGGCAGGAGAAACACTTGAACCCAGGATCCAGAGGTTTCAGTGAGCCAAGATCATGCCACTTCACTCAAGCAACTGCAGACAGGAGAGAGACTCTATCAAATAAAAGATAACCCACAACTTATGAATGCAACTTTGTGCAATGAAAGTTATATAAAATGTATATATACATAGAAAACAACAGAATGGAAATCAGCACCACTGCAAAAGACAGGAACCACCATTCACACTACATTCCAAGAAGGTTTAATAATATAATAGCCATGTGTGTACCTATGCAACAATCTTGCATAGGTACACATGTACCCCAAAACCTAAAATGCAATTAATAATAATATAGCAGTGGTTCTTTTGAGGGGAGGTCTGAGTGGTTTTTCTCTCTTCTGTGCATTTTATTTTCTTTAAAATTCAACCAGGCATTGATCTGTGCATTTTAAAGTCTTCTGTAATCAAATATATTTTCACATTTCTAGTGTAGAAACATATATTTTAACATTCAAAATAAAACATTTGAAGTCAAATAACAATGAAAAGTCGCTGAATGCTGTGGCAGGCACCTGGAGTCCCAGCTACTCAGGAGGCTGAGGTGGGAGAATTGTTTGAGCTCAGGACTTTGAGGCTATAATCACACCTGTGAATAGTGAGTGCTCTCTAGCCTGGCAACATAGATCTAATCTTTAAAATAATAATAATAGAAAGACTTCAGATCTCCTGCCAACCTCAGCCTAAAACATATTTCTCATTTGAAGTCCTTATGGAAGAAATGCCTACTGATGGCTCTTTCAGAGAGTAAAAAAATATTCTTCCTCTACAATCCATGACTTATCCTTCTGTTACAGTGTTCACCTGAGCAATGAAGTCAACACTAAAAATATCATCAGTTTATGGAATACTGATTATCTCATGTATAGATATATAAATTATAATTATGTGTATATACATTTTATTATATGTCATAACCATCACACCTCAGAGAGTGAGATGAATTCTTCCCTTCCACAGTTCAAAGTCAGAGTCCCTGAGAACCTAGGGGTTTAGTCTGGGTTCACTAAAAATGTTGGCCTTGAGAATTAGGGGACACTCAGCTTCCTCTAGGTTCACCTGGGTGTGAGTCACACCAGTGGAGGCTCCACAACAGCAGGAAGAGCAACCGAAAACGCTGGAAGCTTCACACTTGTAATCGTCCATGTCCAGTGGAATGCAGCTGAAGGATGGGCTAAGGTAAAAATACAGCTCCTTCCTTCAGTTGGGAGTGGCAGATGGGTGGATCAGTCAGCTACACATGAGCTGTGTGGTGTTCCTAGAGATATCTTTACTCTGCTAAGAACTCCACCCCACACATACAACAACTCTGTAATTACTGGCAAGCAGGATCCTTTTTAGGAAAGCAAAGCACTTTCTTAAGGCCAAACATTTTCTCTCCAAATGAATTATTTTCATTGGATAATCTCTTACTCCCACTGAAATTAGCCCTAGAGTTGCATTTGAGCATTTGGATCCAAGACAGAAAGTCACTTTTGGGGTTGGGCCTGGCTGATCATGGACAATGTCCTGACAGAAGGCTTTCTACTTGCAGAAGAACGAGGGTGAACTCTGGGTAGGAGATGACGTACTGAGAAGAAAAGACAGGCAGATTCTCAAGCAAACACAGGAATTTACCATACAAAAGATTTGGGAATATATTTCTCAGCCTCTTTTTTATAGTGATAAAATGTACATGAGCCCAAAAGTATACATGAACACTGTAACCATTTTAAGTGTACATTGCAGTGACAATTAGTAGGTTCACAATGTTATGTAATCATCATCACTCCCCAGTTCCAGAATGTTTTTGTCACCTCAGGGAAAACTCTGCACCTATTTATCAATCACCCTCCATTTCCACCTGCCACCAGACTCTGTCACCACAAATCCACTTTCTTTCTCTATAGATTTGCTTCTTCTAAATATTTCACCAAAAAATGGGTTAATAAATTACGTAGCCTTCTGTAACTGGCTTCCTTCACTTATCATGTTTTTAACATTCAGCAATGTTTTATCAGGTACCAGTGCTTTATTATTTTTATGGCCAAATAATATTTTATTATAGAAATAAACTATATTTTGTTTCTCCAATCATCAGTCAATGGATGTTTTCTTTTAACTCAAATAGGAAAAACAAGAGAAGAATTCACACACACACACACACACACACGGACACACACACACACAGAGTAGGGTTGAGACAATCTCTCTCAGCTTTCTTTAACCTGTGAATGTCTTCATTTCTCCATTATTTCTGAAGGAACGGCTGCAGACATACAATTCTTGGCTGTCAGTCCTTTTACTTTCTTAACTTTAAATTTGTCATCCCAGTGCCTCCTGAGTCCCATGGTTTCTGACAAAAGCTTGCATGTTAATCATATTGAGGATCCATTGTACCTGAAAAGTTCCTTCTCTGTTATTGCTTTCAAAACAGTCTGTTTTTTCTTGGTATTTGACTGATTGATTATAATGTCTCTCAGTGTGGACATTTAGAAATTTTCACTGCTTAAAATATATCGAGTGTGTTGGACGTGTAGATTCATATTTTTAATCAAATTTGGGAGGTTTGGAGTTATTATTCCTCCAAAAAGCCATTCTTCTTTTGCTCCTTCCCTGCTTTCTTTGAGAACTCACAAAGTGCATGTGCTTGGTATTGTCTCACAGATTTCTTAAGTTCTGTTCATTTTTCTTCATAATTTTGTTCTTTCTGCACCTCAAACTGGATGATTTCAATTGTCTTATCTTTAAACTTGCTGACTCTTCATTCTGTATAGTGAAAGTTGCTTTTGATCTCCTTCAAATTCCTCTAGTGACTTCTTCATTTTAGTTATTGCACTTATCAGCTTCAAAATTTCTACTTGGTCTCTTTTTAAACTTTCCGTCTTTTTATTGATGTTCTCTATTTGAGTTAACATAGTTCTTCTGATTTTCTTTAGTTTTTTTGCCCATGATTTTCTTTAGCTCTATGAACATATTTAACACTGTTGATTTAAAGTGTTTTTCCAGTAAGTATGTTCAATGGCCTTTCTCAGGAATAGTTTCTATTTCTCCTTTTTCCTGAGAATTGATCTTACTCTCCAGTTTAATTGGATCCCTCATTTTTGTTTTGAATACTACCATGTGATAACTTTGGAACTCACATTTTCTGAACTATTTTTGTATAGACTGTATTCTGTATTGTGTGTTATCACTGAAACCTCTATGTTGTTAGCTCAGTGGTCAACTTGTGATTTGACAGATATTTCCTTATACATCTTTAGCCAAAAAAGAGGTGTGAACATAGGGCATTCTCAGGTGCTTTGTGAGCATGTGCTACTGTGGGGAACCCAACCGTGTGAATACTTGCAAAGCGAGTTTCACAAGACGGGTGGTCGAACCCAGACACAGGGATGCCCAATAGAGGGAAGTTGAGATAAAGTTGAGTCAGGAACAGAAAAAGGAGAATCCTGTTAAAAGACAACCAGATGGCCTGCAGTCATGAGGAACGATGTCTGGACGTAGATAAGTTTTATGATCACAAGAAATGTCCATTACCTTTTACGACCACTCATTGTGTATCTGTCTTCTTTATCGTGTAGGGCGTGTAATGTATAGATCTGCTCTTCCCCTTGCAATGACATAAACAAGAAGCCTGGGAAATGTATATAATCCTTACCTGTGAGAAATAAAGTTGCTGTTGGAGCGCTATATCCTCAGTCCTCCTGACCCTGCCTGTCCTATCTCCTTTTCTTCCCATGCACCCCCCACTCAGGTTAGAATCCTTTTGCTGGTCAAGAGCTCCCACCATGCTGCATACTGGGGTCATGAAGGAGAGTATACATACTTCCAGATATATGGAAGCTTTTCAAAACCCATATTCCCCATCTCACTCACCCAGTTTCCCCTCCAGGCTTTTCTGCATGTCTATGACTTTCCTCATGTAATAATTTTTGCCCCAACTGGGCAGCTGCTGGTTCACCGATATTTAGATGTTTTTATCAGGTGCCCTCTGCCTCTCTAACCTAAGGGAGTTATCAGTAGGGAAAATAAATGCAAAGGATTTACTTTCTTTTCCTTTTCCTTTGTTTGCTTGTGTGTTTGTTTGTTTTTGACAAGGTCTTTCTCTGAAGCCCAAGATGTAGTGCAGTGGCATGATCCTGACTCTCTGTAGCCTCAACCTCCTGGGCTTAAGCAATCCTCTCATCTCAACCTCTTGAGTAGCTGAGACTACAGGCATGTGCCATCATACCCAGCTAATTTATGTATTTTTGGTACAGATGGGGTTTTACCATGTTGCCCAGGCTGGTATCAAACTCCTGAGCTCAAGAAATCCACCCAGCTGAGGTTCCCAAGGTGCTGTGATTACAGCCATGAGTCACCATGCCCAGCCCAATGTAAGCCATTTCTTATCTGCCTTCATGGAGTCACCCAACAGAAAAAAACAGACAATCACAATACTTTGAGAACGTGGTCCACTCGGCTTTCTCTGGCATAGGAACCCACTCTGGGTTCCCAGGCTGCTGTCTTCAAGATCACTGCAGACTTGGAGAGGGAGGAGTGAGTCAAGGGTAAGATATGGTGCCACAAAGCTCTGCTTCTGTGTTCCAGTACATTTTTCTGGACTTTCTAAGGTTTTTATCAGGTGCCCTCTGATAAAACATTGAAAAACTTTCTAAGGTTAATATAAATCTTTGATGATTTTTCAGGGTTCCAATGCAGTTGATTCTTTATCAACTCAATCAGAATATCTAATGGTGAGTCCAGGAATCTGCTTTAACAGCTTTCCAAGAGAATTTTTTATCCTGATGTTTTACAAGCACATTGTCTCTGTGCAGGGCTGGCCTTTGGAGTTCTTATGCCACCATGTTCTCTGATGTCACTCCTCAGCCACTTTTGAATTGTGCTTATGCACCACAATTTCGGAGCTGCTAAGTACTTTCACAAAACTCATCCATATAAACATTCATCAGTTCTGGGTACTGTGCTCTATGGAGTTGAGTCTATGGAGCTGAGTCTCAAGAGAAAGAATCAAACTTCCTTGGATTTCATAGAAGTCAAGAGTGAGGGTGCAAGGATAAATAAAGAAATTATAACACAACATGTTATGTATTTGACATGACTTTTTTCTTTGAAAGCTACATTATTAATATTTTATAATGACAGTACTGAGTAATATGTACCAATGACTACAAATTAAAATTTCTGTTTCCTTTCTCTTTCATTCTTATATATTTCTCTGTTCTTGTAGATATTTTTAGACAGCTATTTTGGCGAGTGCAAACATTTCATTTATACAATAATGTTTTGTCTTACCTTTATTCATGAAAGAGAGATTTGCCAGCCTCAAGTTTTTAGTTTGACATTGGTTTTCTGTCAGATATTTGATGATGGTGTATCTTCTGGCTGCTGTGGCTGAGAGGGAAAAGTCAGTTACATTTTAACCCAGTTGTTTCTTAGATGGTCTGTGTTTCTTCTGTGGCTACTTTAAAGATCACTGCTTCTCTTTAACATGTGAAGCTCCAGTGCACTATGAATAAATGTGGATGTCTTTTTATTCACAGAATTTTGATACATTTGCTTAGTATCTTAAAATAACCTCTTTATGGAATGCCTCTTTCCATTTACTTATCTTCTAGAAATTTAATTAGACTAATATTAAACCTCATTTAGCCACCACATACACTGTGGAGTCCAAAATAATGGCCTTGCAAATATGACCAAGCCCTAAGAAACAGATCATTTAGATATGTTACTTTACACAGCAAAGGGACTTTGCTGATATGATTAAGAGCATGGACTTCAGATGGAGAGATTACTTTGGATTATGTGAGTGGCCCAGTGTGATTGCATGGTTTCTTTAAAGTGGGGATGACTAAAGAAATATGGGTCAGATGGAGTGCTAAATTTCATCTAGAATAATTTCTTACTCTAGTAAAATAACATCGTCTCTATATTTTATTCTTTAATTAAGTGGTAAAATGTTTAAAAGGTTTAAAATTTAAATATCTTTGCATTCTTGGGATATATATGTTGGCCAAGACAGTCTGTTTATAACACATTGGTTAATATTGTCTAGTAATATTTTTCTTAGAATTTTCACATCTAATTAATTAAAAGTAATTTTCCCGTAATATCTTTTTCCTTCTTTGTTCCCTAACTAGTTTTGTGATCAACGTTACTCCTGCCTAATAAAGTGAATGTGTTGGCTTTCTCTATATTTTCCTGTGTATCTTAAATATTTTATATGAGGGCAGTATATACTTGATATAAGTTCTTTGAAGGTTTGGTAGAACCTACTTGTAAAACTGGATATGGTTGAAGGGAAATAGAATTTCCACAATGGTTTTAATTTCTTTACTTGTAAAAAGTCCATTGACATAATTTTTTCATAGTTTGAAAACTGTGTGAATCTCTACTATATCTGCAGTGGCATCTTTATCTGTCATAACACTTTGATTCATAGTGAACATTGCCTGTTTTATGTCTGTGCTCAAACAAACATCTGATTTAGCTGACTGTGCCCTCAGCAGTGGCAGCTGCCAGGTCAGCCTTGGTGAATGGTGACTCAATTGCTGTGCCCATGCAGTGTCCATCACAGCCCCCATGGACGCTTTGTGCAGGAGCGCCATGAGCAAGTCCTGTGTGGCTGAGTGGCATCAACCATCAAGCCATCCTGTCCACCTGGTTACAAGGAGCCCTACTCTCTGAGAGACCCACTGGTGGGCATTCACATGTAAGCTCTATCTTCACATGCTGTGCCCATGGCAAGAAGTCTATGTGTTCCTCTCTCCTCCACCCTGCAGTTTTCCAACTTCATTTTCCCCAAGTTCCAGACTGACCAGTCAAGCCATGAACCACTGTCCATGTTTCATTCATTCATGCACTGCTGGGACATCATGTCACGCCCCCACCTCCCATGGGCCAGTTTGAGTCTTGACTCCTAGTTCCTGGCTCAAAAGCCATTTCCAAAGGTGTTCTGATGTCAGCTCCCAAGCTGACTGCTCTTGTTGTAGATTCTCCTCTTTAGATCTGAGTCATAGGCATTTATTTCCTGGTTTTTTAATAATTGCACTGATTTTTTAAGTGAAGCCTTTCTAAGGACTGTCAGCAAGAGATTCTTTATTAGTTTAGAGAGAATTGTTTCAAAACACCAGAAATGTATACTTGAATGAAGGACAACATGCATGGAGAAGGGTGGACAAACCACAAATGGGCCGTGGGTTTTCACAAAGTGAACACTCAGGTAAACAGCACCCACATCAAGGAACAGCATTGCCAGCCTCCAGGAAGCATCCTAGGGTTCTGCTTGGTCACCAATCACTCTCTCTGACCCTAGAGCAGACACTGTCTTGATTTCTAATAGCATAAATGGGATGAGTCAGTTCTGGATACAGTAACTCTTATGTCCCAGGTCTTGCTGTGTGTGGTCATAACCTGTACACTCCCATAGCTATCAGGTGCTCCACTTTATAAATAGCTCACATTTCCTGTCTCGCCACTATTGATAGACATTTGTGTTACATCCAGATTTCTTCAAATTATGCTGCGATGAATAATACTTTCATATCTTTGGGCACACCAATGCATGCATTTATATGTATATATATCCAAGAGTGCAATTGCTGGGTCACAGGTTGTGGGATGCTTGGTTTAATCTCTCAAAAAGCAAGTCTCTATGAATAGGCCAATAGTAGAAGAGGATAAATCCCTTATTTTAGAAATTATTAAAATAATACTTGAGAAGAAATAGAAGACTGAGACCACAACTCTTTTGATATTTGTAATGAATTAACAGATCTAGCCATTGAAAAATAATGGCAATTTACATCATAAAAAAGGAAATAACCAGTATTAAACTCCTTCTCTTGATGAAAAACATTATACAGTACCATCAAAACTCATGGGGAAAAACCTGAATTGATGCAAACCTCTATACCAACCTACAAATGCTTGAAAATACAGGTAATAGAAATGCATATTAAATCATATCTTGGGGCACAATCCACAAAATGCAAACAACAGGAAACTCTACCAGACAATATTAATTTCAAAGGGAGAAACTCTAGAACAAATGGGAACAAAGAAACATTTTAAAAAGTAAAATTAAACTATAATTATGGATGATGAAAATATAAAATAGAACAAAGAAGTGCTGACCATAAAAGTCAGAATGTGATTGATTTAATAGGGAAGAATTTATTATTGAGCTGGGACAATTGATGGGTTTCTAGGTCAGTTGACAAACTTCTCTCTCTCTGATGGTTAACATTTGATTAAAGGTCACCATTTTTAAGATCTTTTTTCTTTTATGTTACCTGTGTTTGATTTTATGACAAGAAGGCTAATGAAGAAAAAAAAATTATGGGACATGGTTCCTGTCCTGCACAAAGCCTCCTTCCATCCTGCTCTCTGGACACTGAGCACCAGAACAACCAGCAGCCCCAGGACTCCATCGCACGCAGTGAGGGCTACCTCACTTCTTTCATATATATATATATCTTTTTTTTTTAATTGAACTTTAGGCTCAGGGGTACATGTGCAGAACATGCAGGATTGTTGCATAGGTACCTACATGGCAGTGTGGTTTGCTGCCTCCATCCGCATCACCTATATCTGCCGTATCTTCCCATGTTATCCTTCTCCAACCTCCCTACCCTCCGGTCCCTCCCCTATTCCCTAACAACAGACCCCAGTATATGATGTTCCCCTCCCTGTGTTCATGTATTCTCATTGTTCAACACCCACCAATGAATGAGAACATGTTCTGTTCTTGTGTCAGTGTGCTGAGAATGATGGTTTCCAGATTCATCCATGCCCCTACAAAGGACACAAACTCATCATTTTTAATGGCTGCATAGTACTCCATGGTGTATATGTGCCACATTTGCCTTGTCGAGTCTATCATCAATGGGCATTTGTGTTGGTTCCAGGTCTTTGCTATTGTAAACAGTGCCATGATGAACATACATGTTCATGTGTCTTTATAATAGAACGATTTATAATCCTTTGGGTATATACCCAGTAATGGGATTGCTGGATCAAATGGAATTTCTATTTCTGGATTCTTAAGGAATCGCCATACTGTCTTCCACAATGGTTGAACTAATTTACATTCCCACCAATAGTATAAAAGTGTTCCTATTTCTCCACATCCTCTCCAGCACCTGTTGTCTCCAGATTTTTTAATGATTGCCATTCTAATTGGCGGGAGATGGTATCTCAATGTGGTTTTGATTTGCATTTCTCTAATGACCAGTGATGATGAGCATTTTTTCATATGTTTGTTGGCCTTATAAATGTCTTCTTTTGAAAAGTGTCTGTTCATATCCTTTGCCCACTTGTGAATGGGTTTGTTTGGTTTTTTCTTGTAAATCTGTTTTAGTTATTTGTAGATTCTGGATATTAGCCATTTGTCAGATGGGTATATTGCAAAAACTTTTTCCCATTCTGTTGATTGCTGGTTTACCCTAATGATTGCTTCTTTTGCTGGACAGAAGCTCTGGAGTTTAATTAGATCCCATTTGTCTATTTTGGCTTTTGTTGCCAATGCTTTTGGTGTTTTAGTCATGAAGTCCTTGCCTACGCCTATGTCCTGGATGGTTTTGCCTAGATTTTCTTCTAGGGTTTTTATGGTGTTAGGTCTTATGTTTAAGTCTTTAATCCATCTGGAGTTAATTTTAGTTTAAGATGTCAGGAAGAGGTCCAGTTTCTGCTTTCTGCACATGGCTAGCAAGTTTTCCCAACACCATTTATTAAACAAGGAATCCTTTCCCCATTGTTTGTTTTTGTCAGATTTGTCAAAGATGAGATGGTTGTAGATGTGTGGCATTGCCTCTGAGGGCTCTGTTCTGTTCCATTGGTCTATATCTGTCTTGGTATCAGTACCATGCTGTTTTGATTACTGTAGCCTTGTATTATAGTTTGAAGTCAGTTAGCATGATGCCTCCAGCTTTGTTCTTTTTGCTTAGAATTGTCTTGGCTATGCAGGCTCTCTTTTGGTTACATATGAAGTTTAAGGTGTTTTTTTCCAGTTCTGTGAAGAGGGTCATAGGTTGCTTGATGGGGATATTGTTGAATCTATAAATTACTTTGGAAAGTATGGCCATTTTCACAATATTGATTCTTCCTAACCATGAGCATGAAAGGTTTCTCCACCTGTTTGTGTCCTCTCTTATTTCGTTGAGCAGTGATTTGTAGTTCTCCATGAAGAGGTCCTTTACATCCTTTGTTAGTTGTATTCCTAGGTATTATATTCTCTTTGTAGCAATTGTGAATAAGAGCTTGCTCATGATTTGTCTCTCTTTAAGTCTGTTATTGGTGTATAGAAAAGCTTGTGATTTCTGCACACTGATTTTGTATGCTGAGACTTTGCTGAAGTTGCTTATCAGTTTCAGGAGATTTTGGCCTAAGATGATGGGGTCTTCTAAATATACAATCCTGTCGTTTGCAAATAGAGACAATTTGACTTCCTCCTTTCCTAACTGAATAACCTTTATTTCTTTTTCTTGCCTAATTGCTGTGGCTAGAACTTCCAATACTATATTGAATAGGAGTGGTGAGAGAGGGCATCCTTGTCTAGTGCCAGATTTCAACAGGAATGCTTCCAGTTTTTGCCCATTTGGTAAGATATTGGCTGTGGGTTTGTCATAAATAGCTTTTATTATTTTGAGATACGTTCTGTTGATACCTAGTTTATTCAGAGTTTTCAGCATAAAGGGCTGTCAAATTTGGTTAAAGGCCTTGTCTGCATCTATTGAGACAATCATGTGGTTTTTGTCTTTGGTTCTGTTTATGTGGTGAAGTACATTTATAGACCTGCGTATGTTGAACCAGCCTTGCATCCCCCAGATGAAGCCTATTTGATCATGATGGATAAGGTTTTTGATGTGCTGTTGCAATCAGTTTGCCAGTATTTTATTGAAGATTTTTGCATCTATGTTCCTCATGGATAGTGGCCTGAAATTTTCTTTTTTTGTTGAGTCTCTGAGGTTTTGGTATCAGGATGATGTTGGTCTCATAAAATGACTTGGGAAGGATTCCTCTTTTTGGATTGTTTGGAATAGTTTCAGAAGGACTTGGTACCATCTCCTCTTTGTATGGTAGAATTTGGCTGTCAACACATCTGGACCTCGGCTTTTTTTCGTTGGTAGGCTATTAATTGCTGCCTCAACTTCAGCCCTTGTTATTGGTCTATTCAGGGTTTTGACTTCTTCCTGGTTTAGGATTGGGAGGATGCAAGTGTCCAGGAATTTATCCATTTCTTCCAGGTTTCCTGGTTTATGTACATAGAGTTGTTTGTAGTAATCTCTGAAGGTAGTTTGTATTTCTGTCTAATCGGTGGTAATATCCCCTGTATCATATTTTATTGCAACTATTTGATTCTTCTCTATTTTCTTTTTTATTAATTTGGCCAGCAGTCTATCTATTTTGTTGATCTTTTCAAAAAACCAGCTCCTGGATTTATTGAGTTTTTGAAGGGTTTTTTTGTGTCTCTATCTCCTTCAGTTCTGCTCTGATCTTAGTTATTTCTTGTCTTCTGCTAGGTTTTGAGTTTTTTTGATCTTGCTCCTCTAGCTCTTTCAATTTTGATGATGCGGTGTCGATTTTAGATCTTTTCTTGCTTCTCATGTGGGCATTTATTGCTACAAATTTTCTGCTAGACACTACTTTAAATGTGTCCCAGAGATTCTGGTACTTTGTGTCTTTGTTCTCGTTAATTTCAAAGAACATCTTTATTTCTGCCTTCATTTCATTGTTTATCCAGTCGACATTCAGGAGCCAGTTGTTTAGTTTCCATGAAGTTGTCCAGTTCTGAGTGAGTTTCTTAATCCTGAGTTCTAATTTGATTGCACTGTGGTCTGAGAGCCTGTTTGTTATGATTTCCATTCTTTTGCGCTTGCCAAGGAGTGATTTATTTCCAATCATGTGGTTTGTTCTAGAGTAGGTGTGATGTGGTGCTGAGTAGAATGCATATTCTGTGAATTTGGGGTGGAGATTTTTATAGATGTCTATTAGGTCCACTTGGTCCAGATCTGAGTTCAAGTCCTGGATATCTTTGTTAATTTTCTGTCTAGTTGATCTGCCTAATATTGAAAATGGGGTGTTAAAGTCTCCCGCTTTTATTCTGTAGGAGTTTAAGTCTCTTTGTAAGTCATTAAGAACTTGCCTTATGTATCTGGGTGCTCCTGTATTGGGTGTGTATATATTTAGGATCATTAGCTCTTCTTGCTGCATTGATCCTTTTACCATTATGTAATGCCCTTCTTTGTCTCTTTTGATCTTTGTTGGTTTAAAGTCTATTTTTTCAGAGACTAGGATTGCAATTCCTGCCTTTTTTTTTTGCTCTCCATTTGGTTGTTAAATCTTCCTCCATCCCTTTATTTTTAGCCTATGTGTGTCCTAGCATGTGAGATGGGTTTCCTGGACAGAGCTCACCAATGGGTTTTGACTCTTTATCGAATTTGCTAGTCTGTGTCTTTTGATTGGGCATTTAGCCCATTTACTTTTAAGGTTAATATTGTTATGTGTGTATTTGATCCTGCCATTTTGATGCTAGCTGGTTGTTTTGCCCATTAGTTGATGCAGTTTCCTCATTGTGTCGACTGTCTTTACCATTTGGTACATTTTTGGAGTGGCTGGTACTGGTTGCTTCTTTCAGTGTTTAATGCTTCTTTCAGGAGCTCTGTAAGGCAGGCCTGGAGGTGGCGAAATCTCTCAGCAATTGCTTGTCCATAAAGGATTTTATTTCTTCTTCTCTTATGAAGTTTAATTTGGCTGGACATGAAATTCTATGTTGAAAGTCCTTTTCTTTAAGGATATGGAATATTAGCTCCCACTCTCTTCTGGCTTGTGTGGTTTCTGCTAAGAGATCCTCTGTGAGTCTGATGGGCTTCCCTTTGTGGGTAACCTGACCTTTCTCTCTGGCTTCCCTTAGCATTTTTTCCTTCATTTCATCCCTGGTGAATCTGACGATTATGTGCCTTGGGGTTGCTCTTCTTGAGGAATATCTTTGTGGTGTTCTCTGTATTTCCTGGATTTGAATACTGTCCTGCCTTGCTAGGTTGGGGAAGTTCTCCTGGATAATATCCTGAAGAGTGCTTTCCAGCTTGGATTCATGCTCTCTGTCACATTCAGGTACACTTATCAAACGTAGATTAGGTCTTTTCACATAATTCTATATTTCTTGAAGGCTTTGTTTATTTCTTTTCACTCTTTTTTCTCTAATCTTGCCTTCTCATTTTATTTCATTGAGTTGATCTTCAATCTCTGATATCCTTTCTTCTG
>NW_016107755.1:1104654-1117885 GCF_001604975.1 Cebus imitator | reverse complement strand
CAATTTTGCTACTGAAACTTGTGTATGCTTTGCAAAGTTCTTTTGTTCTGTTTTTCAGCTCCGTCAAGTCATTTATATTCTTCTCTAAGCTGTTTATTCTCGTTAGTATTTTGCCAAAACTTTTTTCAAGACTCTTAGTTTCTTTGCCTTGGATTAGAATATTTTCTTTTAGCTCAGAGAAGTTTGTTATTACCCACCTTCTGAAGCCTGCTTCTGTCAATTCATCAGACTCATTCTCAATCCAGCTTTTTTCCCTTGCTGGTAAGGAGTTGTAATCCCTTGGAGGAGGAGACGCATTCTGGTTTTCGGTGTTTTCATCCTTTCTGTGCTGGTTTCTCCCCATCTTTGTAGATTTATCTACCTGTGGTCTTTGCAGTTGGTGACTTTCGGATGGGGTCTCTGAGTGGGCATCCTTTTTGTTGATGCTGAAGTTATTTCTTTCTGTTTCTTAGTTTTCCTTCTAACAATCAGGCCCCTCTGCTGTAGGACTGCTGGAGGTCCACTCCAGACCCTGCTTGCCTGGGGATCACCTGCAGTGGCTGCGGAACAGTAAGAGTTTCTGCCAGTTTCTTCTTCTGTTATCTTCGTCCCAGAAGGATACCTGCCAGATGTCAGAGTTCTCCTTTATGAGGTGTCGCTTTGGATGTATGTGGTCAGGAAGCTGCTTGAGGAGACAGTCTGACCCTTATAGGAGCTCGAGTGCTGAGCTGTGAGCTCCATTGTTTTGTTCAGAGCTGCTGAGCAGGTAAGTTTAAGTCTGCTGCAGCAGAACTCATAACCATCTTTTTTCCCAAGTGCACTGTCCTGGGAAGGTGGTGCTTTATTTATAAGTTCCTGATGTGCTGCTGCCTTTTTTCAGAGATACCTGCCCAGCTCGGAGGTAGTCTAGTCACAGTCTGCCAGCAGAGGCATTGCTGAGCTGCCATGGGCTCTGCCCAGCTGCTGCGTGAACTTCCTTGCAACTTTGTTTATAGAAGTATAGATAGAGCTGCCTTGGTAATAGTGGTCTGCCTTGGTAATGGGAGACTGCCTCAGTAATAGTGGATTGCCTCAGTATTGACAGACTGCCTCAGTAATGGTGGACTGCCTCAGTAATTGTGGACTGCCTCAGTAATGGCAGACTGCCTTGGCAGAGGCAGTCTGCCTTGGTAGCGGTGGACTGCCTTGGTAATGGCAAACACCCTTCCCCCCACAGAGCTGGACTGTCCCAAGTCCAGCTGCACTTGTTGTGAAATTCTCAATCCAGAGCGTTTTAGATTGCTGGTCTTTCTGGGGGTGGGACCCACCGAGCCAGGTCACCTGGCTCTCTGTTTTATCCCACTTTTTTTCACTTGAATGGGTGACTCTGTTTCCCAGGCATTCCAGGCACCAATTCAAATGGCCACCCAGATTTGCACGAATTTTTGTGCAGAGACCTGCTGCACTGGCTGAAACAGCCATGCTGGAAACTTGTGGCTCTTTTCAGCCCAGGAATCTCCTGGTCTGTGGGCAGTAATAACTCATTTGGAAATATGGTGATCACTCACCCTCTGCCTTGTTCTTGCTGGGAACTGCACTCTAGAGCTGTTCTTATTCGGCCATCTTGGATCCACCTATAGTATAGTTGGAAGACTATACTAGACATACCGGATATCCTATAGGATATTAAATGAGCTCATTTATTGACAACCTCATGGTGACTTGGGTGGAGGAGCAGCAGTCAGAAAGTGCACTGGAGTCCTTGGCAAAACACGTGCCTACAGAAGGTGAAGATAAACCTTACAGAGCTTCAGGGATGGCTACCAAAGTGAAGTTTTATGGAAGAAAGGCTGCCAAGTGTTTAGAGGAATGCAGGTGTGTCCCATCCAGGGTAAAATACAAGCTATTTTATCCTCACCAAAAGGAAGGAGAAACACTGCCTGTTGAGCCTCTTTGACTTCTGACACCACATTCCACATCTAGGTATGTTACTTTGGCCCATATTGTAATGACATAGGAGGAGGCCAGCTTCAAGTGGGGCCTGCACAGGAAAGGACCCTGCAGCAGATCCAGGCCATGGTGCAAGCAGCCACCTTCCCTCAGACTCCCTGGTGCCGGTGGTGCCAGTGGTGGGGAAAAATGCAGGAAGGAGCTGAACCAAGCACCAGTGGGAGAGTCACAGTGGAGGGCCTGGGATTCTGCGGAAAGATCATGCCATCCACAGCAGAGACATAGACCCCTGTAAGAAGCAATTTTTAATGTTGCTGGTCCTGATTTTATAGACTACTTGACCACAGAACACCAAGCAACTATGTGGTTCTAAGTGCCGGTGTGACCCACAAAATCACAGATTGCACATGCCCAACAGCATCCATCATGAGGTGAAAATGGCCCACCTGGGTCGAGCTTGAATCCCATGTTGACACCTTCAGAAAACACCCAAGTCTGAGGTGGCACTGAACAACCAAACAGACAATGGAAGTTAGCCGGCCCTCACCGTGGGTCAGCCCAGGCCTGGTATGATGGACTCATGAATGGAGCAAGCACAGTGGCAGGCATGGGGCTACATATGGGACCAGAAGCACTGACTTCCCCCTACCAAGGCAGACCCAGCTGCTGCCATCTCTGAATGTCCAACTCATCAGCATTTGAGGCCCATGATATGCTCTAGTGGGGCACTATTTCTTTAGGTGACTCACTAGCCGCTAAGTAACAAAGTGACTACATTTAGACACTTCCATCCTGGAAGGGCCACAGATTCATCTTCACAGGGTTAGTTATCTATTCCGTCGGGGGGGGTTTCCTGTCTTGCTCTCAGACACTCAGTCAGCACCACTCTCCGGATGCTGTTACATTCCTGATCTGCAGGCTAGGTGGTGCTCTCAGCCCATTATCTGCCTGAAGGACCCACTTGGCAGGAAAGTTTCAGCATTTCCGTGGCTGTGGATTCCGCTAATCCTATCACCATCTCCACCACCCAGGTGCTACCAGCCACAAGGGATGCTGGACAGGTCTTCTACAGGCACAACTCAGTGCCAGCCTGGAGGAAGCATTCTGAGGGGTGGGTGCCATCTTTTAGGACTTGGTGTATTGTTTGAATCAGAGACATCACTACAGTGCTGTGTTCTCAATAGGAATCACATGTGTGTCCAGAAATCAAAAAGTGGAAGCAGGTATGGCTCCATGTCCAATCTCTTAAATCCACCCACGGGGGTATTTTGCATGTTTTATCTCGCAACACTGGGCTGTGCAGGGTAGGAGGTCCTGGTTTCCACAGGAGGGTACCCTTCAAAGGAGACAAAAGACAGCCCACTGGACTACACATTATGGTTGTCACCAGAGAAGGTTAGACAGTGTGTGCCCAGAGACCAGCTGGTGAGAAGAGGAGTCTCCTCCTCTCCAGGCCCAGGTAATAGATCCTCATCTCCAGGAGGAGGCATGGCTCCTTTCACATAGTGATGGCAGAAGTGTGTGTAGAAACCAGAGATCACCTGGGGGCCTTCTGGTTCCCTTGCCCCATTGTAAGTATGAGCAGAATCAACCAGCAATTCAGCCTTAGACAACCTGATTTCCAAGGACCAGACCTGTCAGGGCAGAAGGTTTGAATCACACTCCTGAGTAATTTCCCAAGGCCCTGCTCCTGTGCTCTGACATCTTCTGTAGCATTGCTGCTGAGGCCCTGATTCCCGTGGGCTACTCCCAACCAGTGATGGGTCACACCAGTGACACTAAGGTAGGACATTCCTGATGTGGGCCAGGATGGCCAGGGGCAGACCTGTGCTACTTCTAGTTAAATAATTACAAGCTTGCTTTGCTTGTTACACCTGAGATTTGTGCCGTGTATCAAATATTGAATTAAGAAAATTCCTAACTATGGTGCAGTACAATAAAATTTGTTTAAGGTCTGTGAAAAGAGAAATAGAGTGGTAACAGTGAGGAAGGAGACCCAGGCATCTAGGATCACCTCCCGGCTTGACCTCCACACTGCATTTCAATAGAAGAAAAGGCGGCAGACAGGCAACGCCTGAATCACCTTCCTATAAATAGCAGGCATGGTGTTGGGGGAATCTTTCCGGAAGACACCGTTTTTACTTAAAAAAGATCAAACCCTCACCCCTGTCCTCCATTGGAGACCAGAAACCTTTCACATGTAATTCCTAAAGCTGTAAACCCAAGACCCTTTCCAATTTTAGTATATGTGCTGCCGAAGTGAGCACCCAAGACCCTTTCCTATGTGACTTCTAACGCTGTCAACCTAAGATCCTTTCACGTGTAATATCTAGAGCATAAGCCTATATAAAGGCAGAGCTTCTCTTTGTTGTGGGAGCTAAGTCATTTACTCAAATCATCGCCTGGCTCCCAGCCGTAATATTAATAATAAACTTCTTCCTCCCCCATTCCGGTGTTCAAGAGGTCTGTTTCTCGCCGCTGCTCCTGCTACAACAGGAGGCCTATAGTAAAGACCATCTGAGAGCACTCTGAAGTCACAGAACACAGCGGTGTGGTTGCAAGGCAGCAAAGACTGCTTTGGGCCCAGGATCTCTTCCCAACATAGGGTCTGTATGGGGGTCTCTCAAAGATGGCTTGTGCAAGAACTCTGGGAAAGAATGCAGTCTCTGCTCACAAGACTCATGAGGGTCTTTGCAGATGAGAGGTCCGGAGGCCAGAAAGCCTTGCAGGAAAGACATAACCAGAACACCACAGGCTCTGCCTATGTTCTCAGAATACGGAGTGATTCTGATTGCTCTTTGTCCTTGCTGCTCAGGAGATAAAAGCCCCTTGATACACTGAGTATGGTCAGACCTTATGGAGCCTTATCTGCTGTGCCTCTTCACAGATCCACCTTGATAAACAATGGGTGGTCAAACTCAGTGTCCTAAGTTAGCATTTCTTAGAAGAACCATGTTTGTTATTGAATGCTGCAGATCCATGCTCTCCCCTCCCCCAACAACCTTTTCACCTCCCCTCCCCACAGCCTGCAAGATTAACAAGATAATGCACCTAATAAAAGCAGGTGGAGCCCAGAGCTCAGTGCCCACATGGTCACCCTGCCCTAGAGGGCATTGGCCCCCTGGACCCATCCTGTAGAATTCTACTCTTGTCTTTGTCTTAATTCTTTTCTCACTCCCTTGTCACCGCCAGGACTCAGGGCACCCACATGCAGGGTTGGGGCTGGCTCCCAACACCTGAGAGACAGGGGACTCCTCTGATGGCCAATTCTGCCTCCAGGACTCCTCCATGGCCTTGCTCAACTCTCCTTAGATTGTGGTCCCGGACCCTCCAGTAAACATTCTCTCCCGTCCATCACTGAGGTTGACATTTGCATCTTCATCTGTTGCCTTTCCCAGAGTAACCGACCTTTCTCACCGTATTGTCTGAAAGGTGTGTCCCCTAATAAAATGTTGTAACTTTAATCCAAGGACGGCACTTGCTTTTTGGGGTATTTGGACTACAAAATCATTTTCATCTGTGCACCAGTGACCTCTTACTTACTCCAATTTGTAAAATCCTCTTGTTTATTCAACTTCTTCTACCTGCAGTGGCTCCATTTTGCTGGTACTTGTATTATGCTTTTGAGTTAGTTGATGCTTGTTGATTTAAGTCACAAAATTTGGGGATCGTTTGTTACACAGCAAAGGATAACTGAGGAAGCCCTCTTACATTTTCATTATTCTCTAGAGGTTATCCACATCTGTTTTATTTCCCCCCATTTGCATAATATTAGCAATGTATGCGGCTTCTAGTTCCTCAAAACCTAGTTTTTCTTTTTCCTTTTCTTTTAGTTTCTTCTCTCCTTTGTTTTTCTTTTTCTTTCCTCTGTCTCTCCCCACTTCTTTTCTATTTTCATTCAAACTCTCGCCCTCCCTTTTTATCACTCCCTTTCCTTCCCTTTCCTTCCTTTTCTCTTTCCTTCTTCTCTTCTTTCACTCCTTCTTCCCTTCCTCCTTCTTTCCCTCCCAAACAACGAATAACTCCTATACATAATGTGCATTATGGGAAAATAAATGCAGTAGAAATTTGCTGTACAGGAAGTGTAAAAGCCAGCAAAACAAACTAATATTTGGTTTAGGTATACACACACACACACACACACACACACACACACACACATGTTATTTTATATATATAAAACATGTAATATATTATATGTTATATATATGTTTACATATATATATTACATGTTATTTTTGTTATTATATATGTATATATATTGCACAAATCTTTAAAGAAACACACAGGAATAATAAACACAAGATTCAGGATGGAGTCTCCTTCTGGGGGATGGGATGGGCAGCAGCCCAGGGTAGCTTTACAGGTTTTGTGTTTTACGCCAGTTCTGTGCACCTGATAGTTAATTGATTATAATTCCTTAAACAGAGTTTTTCAAAATAACATATATCTGGTTTTTGTAGAAAGAAAGGAGAAAAGAATACCAAAGTTCACTGCAAGAATCCTTAACAAGAACTACTTACATTGGAAGAAAACCACAGAGAATTGTAAGGAGTCATGTGACAGAGAGGACATTGATGCCATGAAAATGGCCTTGGCTAGAAATAGGTCATTTGATCCTTGGCTCACTGGCATCTCTCTAGATTTTCAAGTATACAATGTTCAATCTGATGTGCAAGGTAATTCCATCTTGGAAAGGATATGATGTTACATTTTACCACACATACAACTGAATTAAACTTTTACAGAATTAGAAATGCACAACATTGATCAAAATAAATGAAACCACAAAATAGTAGAAAGGAATAACCAGTGATGGAACAGCGAATATGAATGGAAAACAAAAGAGGCTTGCAAAAATTTAAAAAAAAAACACTTCAGATGCATATAATAGCAGTGCTATTTAGAATCATAGCGGTGTCTGAATCACTTCTATCACATCTCATTCAATACCACATCAAAAGATGTTAAGTTTATTATAGAATGCCCACTGAAAAGCCAGTTTTTGAAAAAACTTGTTTCTCAATTTGAACTATTTCTGACTACTCCACCAAACCAGAGTTATTGACATCATGCTAAGCTAGATGTGTTGACTGAAGTATGAGGTTCACATTTTTGTAAATGAAAAGCAATCTGATTAGGCAATTTGGCAATGCTTTTCTAAGTGAAAGCAAGTTTACTAGAGAAGCAAAGAAACAAAACAAGGGCTCCTCCACAGACAGAGCAGACAAAGCAGCGTTTGTTGCTGTTATTTTGTTTGTTTTGCTTTTTAGTGTAGGCAAATGTTTTATGAAGATGATATTTGAACAAGGAAATTGGCACTTGGGGCACACCTCCACTAAATTTGAGACATCTTAGACAAAACAAAGACTTATTTTCAAGGCATTATTTTTATGGCACTGAAGTTTTGGAACTATTTGATCTAGTTACTCTATGTTCTCAACTGTGTTAACTCATTGAAGAGAACATTGTTGTTATTAAAGGTATTTGCAAGAAAAACTCAGAGATATTGTTAAATCTCCTTTCTCTGTCTCAAACTGTTTTCCCCTGAGTACCCAAGGCTCTTTGATATCTCAAACTTTTAATCATTAATTTAAAAAGAGAAGCTTATCACAGAATTAGAAAAAACAATTTTAAAATTCATATGGATCCAAAAAAGAGCTTGTATAGCCAGAAGAATCCTAAATAAAAAGAACCAAGCTGGAGGCATCAGGCTATCTGACTTGAAACTATACTACAAGGCTACAGTAACCAAAACAGCATGGTAATGGTACAAAAACAGGCACATTGACTAATGGAACAGAATAGAGAACTCAGAAATAAGACCACACATCTACAACCACTGGATCGTCAACAAACCTGACAAAAACAAGCAGTGAGGAAAGGATTCCTTATTTAATAAATGGTGCTGGGAGAACTGGCTAGCCATATTGAGAAAATTGAAACTGGATCCCTTCCTTACACCTCACACAAAATTTATCTCAAGATGGATTAAAGACTTAAATGTAAAACTCAAGACTATAAAAAACCTAAAAGAAAATCTAGGCAATACCATTCAGAACATAGACATTGGCAAAGATGTTATGATGAAATTGCCAAAAGCAACTGCCACAAAAGCAAAAATTAATAAATGGGATCTCATTAAACAAAAGCGCTTCTGCACAGCAAGAGAAACTATCATCAGAGTGACAGACATCCTACAGAATGGGAGAAAAAATTTTCAATATATGTTTCAAAATATCCATCTGACAAAGATCTAATATTCAGAATCTACAAACAAATTAGTGAAATTTACATGAAAAAAACCACTTTCTTAAAAAGTAGACAAAGGACATGAACAGACACTTCTCAAAAGAACACATACCTGCAGCCAACAAACATATTTTTAAAAACTGAACACCACTGATCATTAGAGAAATGCAAATCAAAACCACAATGAGATACCATCTCATGCCAGTCAGAATGGCAATTATTAAAAAGTCAAGAAACAACAGATGCTGGAGAAGCTGAGGAGAAAAAGGAATGCTTTTACACTGTTGGTGGAAATGTAAATTGGTTCAACCATTGTGGAAGACACAGTGGCAATTCCTCAAAGATTTAGAACTAGAAATACCATTTCACCAAGCAATCCCATTACAGGGTATATACCCAAAGGAATATAAATCATTTTATTATAAAGATACCTGCATGTGTATGTTCATTGCAGCACTATTCACAATAGCAAAGACATGAAATCAACCCAAATGCCCATCAACGATGGACTGGATAAATAAAATACGGTACACCTATACCAAGGAATATTATGCAGCCCTGAAAAGGAATGAGATCAAGTCCTTTGCAGGGATATGGATGAAGCTGGAGGCCACTATCCTCAGCAAACTAACACAGGAGCAGAAAACCATACACTACATGTTCTCACGTGTAATTGAGAGCTGAGCAATGAGAACACATGGACATAGGGAGAGGAACAACACATACTGGAGCCTGTTGTGGAAGGGCGAGGGGGGGAGCATTAGGAAAAATACCTAATGCATTCCAGGCTTCATACCTACGTGATGGGTTGATAGGTGCAGCAGACCACCATGGCACACGTTTACCTATGTAACAAACCTGCACATCCTGCACGTGTACCCTAGAACTTAAAATAAAATAAAATTAAAAGTCAAGGTTAAAGCAGTATTTAAAATTAAATTAAAAGACAAGGTTAAACCATAAGAAAGAACAATAATTAGATAAAAGAAGGCTTTGATTTACAAAATCCTGAAATAATACCTTTAATTTTGCTTTAACATATATGCAGATCCTTTAATACTGCTCCCTTCCAGACGTGCAGCTTACTTCCCTCTCTTGAGTGTGGCTCGAACTTAACAATGCACTTCTGATATGGCCTGGCTCTGTGTTCCCACCTGAATCTCATCTTGAATTTTCATGTGAATTGCAATCTCCCGATACTGAGGGAGGGACCACATCGAAGGTGATTGGATGATGCGGACGGTTCCCACACGCTGTTCTCTTTCTTTCCTTCTTTCTTTCTCTTTCTCTTCCTTCCTTCCTTCCTTCCTTCCACCCTCCCTCCCTCCCTCTCTCTGCCTCTCTCTTTCTTTCTTTCTTTTCTTTCTTTCTTTCTTTCCTTCTTTCCTTCTTTCTTTCTTTCTTTTAATGGAGACTCACTCTGATGCATAGGCTGGAATGTAATGGCACAATCTCAGCTCACCACAAACTCTACCTCATGGGTTCAAACAATTCTCCTGTCTCAGCCTCCTGAGTACCTGGAATTACAGGCACGAGGCACCACACCAGGCTAATCTTTGTATTTTTAATAGAGACGGGGTTTCATCATGTTGGCCAGGCTGGTCTCGAACTCCTGATCCTGTGATCCACCTGCCTCCCAAAGTGCTGGGATTACAGGCGTGAGCCACCACACCTGCCCTCACCACACTGTCCTAATGACAGTGAGTGAATTCTCATCAGATCTGAAGGTTTTATAAGGGGCTTTCCATCCTTTGCTCTGCATTTTTCTCTTCTACCATCACGTGAAGAACGTGTTTGCTTCCACTTCTGAAATGATTGTAAGTTTCCTGGAGGAGCCTTCTCAGCCATGCAGAACTGTGAGTCAATTAAACCTCTTTCCTTTATAAATAACCCACTCTCAAGTATTTCTTTATAGCAGTGTGAGAACCAGCTAGTACAACCTCTAACAGAGAGAGTAATGCTGACATAACAGTTCGTGACTCTGGGTGTAGAACATAAAACTCACCGCGGCTTCTGTTTTCTCTCTCTCTGTCTCTGGGATCGTGAGCTCTGGCGGAAGCCAGCTGCTGTCCCATAAGCAGCCCTGCAAGAAGGTCCATGTGGCTAAGGACTGAGGACTTCTGAGATCAGACAACAAGAAACTAGGCCTTTTCCCACAGCCATGTGACTGAGCCATGTTTCCTGTGAATCCTCAGCCCCAGTGAAACGCTCAGATGATGCAGCCCTTGGCTGACAACTGGACCACAACCTTGTGTGAGGAACTGAGCCAGAAGCACTCAGGAAAACCTTTTCTGGGTTCCTGAACTTTGGAAACTGTGGGAGATGATGAATATTTGTTGTTTTGAGCTGCTAAGTTTTCCATAATTTGTTATGCAATAGTAAATAACTAATTTTGACAAGAGAGGATATACTATTACACATTAATTTGCATTTGCTCTAAATTTATCATCATCGTTTTTATTATTTTTGAGACAGGGTCACTCTCTGTCACCCAGGCTGGAGTACAGTGGCATGATCACCATGCACTGCAGTGTCGGCCTCCTGGGTCAAGGAATCCTGTGACCTCAGCCTCCTGAGTATCTGGGACTACAGGCATGAACCACCATGCCTGGCCAATTTTCTACAATTTTTTTTGTAGAGATGGGGGTTTGACCGTGTGTCCTAGGCTGATCTTGAACTTCTGGAGTCAACAAATCTGCCTTCCTCTGCTTTCCACAGTGCTAGGATTGCGGGCGTGAGCCACCACACCAGACCTAAATTAGCTATAAGATATTAAACATGTAACTTAGTTGTAAAAGGTAAGGAGAAATTCCATGGCTGAAGAGGATGTATTTTATTACCGTTCACAATGATCACTTTACTTGAACTTCAATTTCCAACTGTGTCTCAATTAAACACAAAAGGAAGATGCAATCCTTGCTAGGCTGATTCTATAATGGCCCCCAACAACCACCTCCTGGTCATGCACCTTCCCCCAGTTATTCACCCAACTCTAATGTAGGCGCTGCTGTGAAGGGATTCAGCAGATATAATTAAGGGCCTCAATTAGTTGATTTTAGGCTGGGTTTATCCTGCTTGGACTGCCCTAAACAGGTGAGCCTAGGAAAGGACTGGGTCTTTCGTGAGCATAGAGATTCACAGTGTGAGAGAGATTTAGCATGAGTGGTTTCCTCCACTGTGGGCTTTGAAAATGAAGGGGCTGTTGTCAGGCAAGAACGCTGGTGGGCACCAGGAATTGAACACAGCCCTCCCTGTTCTCTACCTTGACAGGCAGCAAGGAACAGAGACCTCAGTGTTAGAACTGCCAGAAACTGCATTCTGCCACCTCTGTATAAGCCTAAAGGAGGAATCAAAATGAAAACACAGCTTTGGGAAGCTCAGAACAGAGATTCCATCCACATGTTGCCCAGACTTCTGACTAAGGAACTATAAACAGATAAATGAGTGGTGTTAGGCCAGGCATGGTAGTGCACACCTGTAATCTTAACATTTGAGGAGCTGACACAGGAGGATCACCTGCAGCCAGGAGTTTGAGACCAGCCAGGATAATGTAGTGAGACACTCATCTCTACAATTTTTTTTTTAATTAGCTGGGCATGGTGGCACTTGCCTGCAGTCCTAGCTGCTCTGAAGACTGAGGCAGTAGGGTCCCTTGAGCCCAGGAGTTTGAGGCTGCAGTGAGCCATGATCATGTGACTGTACTTCACCCTGGATGACAGAGGGAGACTCTGTCTCTAAAAATAAATAAATCAACAATAAAGTTGTTTTTTAAAGCCAATGTTTGTAATAATTTGTTATACAGTCTTATAAAATTCATACACAGGCTCAACAGACTCATGGAATGAATTGATGAACTGATATACACACTAGTTACATAAAATAAAATCTTGCTTAAGGTTTTCAGTGTCTTACATTTTGTAATTTTCTGTGGTCCATTTTAATACACTCATATTTTAATCATTCAGTCAACAAAAATTAATTTAGTGCCTACACTAAACCAAGTATGCCCTCACTTGCACAAGTGCTTGACGTTCTAGAAGCTTCACAAGACCGAGGTGGAGCCACTGGAGTTTTTTATCGGGAGAAATGAGACACTCTGACTCACAGTAGCAGGATCACTGTGGAGAGAACAGTCATGTAGCAGGTAATGGGACAGTGCTAGAGTCCCTATTGAGGAGTGACAGGGTGGCGGGGACTAAGGGAGAGGAGGGCCTGAGGGATGAGAGGGACGGAGGGAAGGGCTGGAGAAGCAGGAGGTGAGGAAAAGGAGCAGAGGGAAGGAATTCAAAAGAAGCAGAATTCTTAGTTTTAAACACATTGTCTTATAGATTTTTAATACATCCAACTGCAGAGCCTAGCAGGGTGTTCTTTGCAGTTGGGCTTTAATACCTTATGTAGGTCTGCCTAAAAACGAATTGTTTCTTATGTCAATCAGGTTTAAAAAGTACTAAGTGTTCCTATAAACACACCACTTAGATGTGGACACTTCCTAAAAACAGGCAGTGCATGAGCACTGGTGAGGGGCCTTGTGACTGCACTGAACACTTGCGACTGTGAGGTGAAGTCTGTACTGGCTCCTGGTTGCAACATACGGTAACAGTGTGTACTTTGTACTGAGGATTTGTCCTGGACCCACACAGAAACTCAGGGCTGTGGAATTAAGGTAAATTTAAAATACAACAAGTGGGAGTCACAGATACATTGTGTGGGAAGGTGAAACAGGAGCTTTGTGAGTCCTGTTGCAATGCTTTTATTTATTTATTTATTTGTTTGTTTATTTTTTCTTGCCTTGTCTCAGATGAGAGCTTTTACACACATTTATATATCAATGGGCCAAAGTCACATTTTTTACCGATTAGGTTCCCGATCATTCAGGGGTTACCAAGATGCCGCTACCCACTGTAGTTAATAAACAAAAAGCAAACTGGTCTCTATGGTATCTCATGCTCTCAGGCAAAATTTTTCCAGATATGAAGAAACAAACAAACAAACCCTGTCTCTACACCTCCATTCCCAGGGCGAGCTCACTCTCTGGCAGCAAGTTTCCTGGGGTGAGTTTTCTTCTAGAAGA
>NW_016107755.1:1101461-1102684 GCF_001604975.1 Cebus imitator | reverse complement strand
GAGACATTGAGACAGAGCGCTTGGCACAGGAGGAGCGGGGTCAGGGCGAAGTCCCAGGGCTCAGGCGTGGCTCTCAGGGTCTCAGGCCCGGAAGGTAGTATCTATATTGGGTAGGCGCAGCGTTGGGGATTCCCCATCTCCGCAGAGTTTCCCTTTCTCTCCCAACCTGTGTCGGGTCCTTCTTCCTGGATACTCACGACGCCTCCCCAGTTCCCACTCCCATTGGGTGTCGGGTATCTAGAGAAGCCAATCAGCGTCGCCGCGGTCCCGGTTCTAAAGTCCCCAGTCACCCAACAGGACTCAGATTCTCCCCAGAGGCCGAGGATGGCGGTCATGGCGCCCCGAACCCTCCTCCTGCTGCTCTCCGGGGCCCTGGCCCTGACAGAGACCTGGGCGGGTGAGTGCGGGGTCGGGAGGGAAACGGCCTCTGCGGGGAGGAGCGAGGGGCTCGCCCGGCGGGGACGCAGGACCCGAGAAGCGGTGCTGGGAGGAGGGTCGGCGGGTCTCACCCCTCCTCGCCCCCAGGCTCCCACTACATGAGGTATTTCTACACCTCCGTGTCCCGGCCCGGCCGCGGGGAGCCCCGCTTCATCATCGTGGGCTACGTGGACGACACGCAGTTCGTGCGGTTCGACAGCGACGCCGCGATTCCGAGGATGGAGCCACGGGCGCCGTGGATGGAGCAGGAGGGGCCGGAGTATTGGGAGGAGCAGACACGGAGAGCCAGGGACGCCGCACAGACTGACCGAGTGAACCTGCGGACCGCGCTCAGCTACTACAACCAGAGCGAGGCCGGTGAGTGGCCCCGGCCCGGTGCGCAGGTCACGATCCCTCCCCATTCCCCACGGACGGCCCGGGTCGCCCCGAGTCTCCGGGTCCAAGATCCACCCCGAGGCTGCCGGACCCGCCCAGACCCTCGACCCGGGAGAAACTCGGGCGCCTTTACCCGGTTTCATTTTCAGTTTAGGCCAAAATCCCCGCGGGTTGGTGGGGCGGGGACGGGGATTTTGCCCAAACTGAAAATGGGCGGGGCTGACGCGGGGGCGGGGCCAGGGTCTCACACGCTCCAGAGGATGTACGGCTGCGACCTGGGGCCGGACGGGCGCCTCCTCCGCGGGTATGAACAGCACGCCTACGACGGCAAGGACTACATCGCCCTGAACGAGGACCTGCGCTCCTGGACCGCCGCGGACACGGCGGCTCAGATCACCCAGCGCAAGTGG
>NW_016107755.1:1068244-1100611 GCF_001604975.1 Cebus imitator | reverse complement strand
TCTCTGACCATGAGGCCACCCTGAGGTGCTGGGCCCTGGGCTTCTACCCTGCGGAGATCACACTGACCTGGCAGCGGGATGGGGAGGACCAGACCCAGGACATGGAGCTCGTGGAAACCAGGCCTGCAGGGGATGGAAACTTCCAGAAGTGGGCGGCTGTGTTGGTGCCTTCTGGGGAGGAGCAGAGATATACATGCCATGTGCAGCACGAGTGGCTGCCCCAGCCCCTCACCCTGAGATGGGGTAAGGAGGGGGATGGGTAAGGAGTGGATGGGGGGGTCATGTCTCTTAGGTAAAGCAGGAGCCCCTCTGGAGACCTTTAGCTGGGTTGGGGCTGGGGCCTGGGACCTGGGATCAGAGCCCCTCACCTTCCCCTCCTTTCCCAGAGCCGCCCTCCCAGCCCACCATCCCCATCGTGGGCATCGTTGCTGGCCTGGTTGTCCTTGGAGCTGTAGTCACTGGAGCTGTGGTCGCTGCTGTGATGTGGAGGAAGAAGAGCTCAGGTGAGGAAAGGGTGAGGAGTGGGGTCTGAGATTTCTTGTCCCACTGAGGGTTCCAAGCCCCAGGTAGAAGTGTGTCCTGCCTGGTTACTGGGAAGCATCGTCCACACTCATGAGCCTATCCAGCCTGGGCCCTGTGTGCCAGCACTTACTCTCTTGTAAAGCACCTGTGACAATGAAGGACAGATGTATCACCTTCATGATTATGGTGATGTCAACCTGATCCCAGCAGTCACAGGTCCCAAGGGAACGTCCCTGCTGAGGACAGTCCTTAGGAGGATAGTTGGTCCAGGACCCACACCTGCTTTCTTTGTTTTTCCTGATCCTTCCCTGAGTCTGCAGTCACACATTTCTGGAAACTTCTCTGGGGTCCAAGACTAGGAGGTTTCTCTAGGACTTCATGACCCTGCCACCTTTCTGAGCCTTCACAGAATATTTTCTTCCCACAGATAAAAAAGGAGGCAGCTACTCTCAGGCTGCGAGTAAGTATGAAGGAGGCTGATCCCTGAGATCGTTGGGATATTGTGGTCGGGAGCCCATGGGGGAGCTCACCCAGCCAGCAATTCCTCCTCTAGCGGCATTTCCTGTAGGCTCTGACCAGGTTCTGTTTTTGTTTAACCCCAGGCAGTGACAGTGCCCAGGGCTCTGATGTGTCTCTCACGGCTTGTAAAGGTGAGATCCTGGGAGGAGAGGGGGCTGATGTGTGTGGGTTTTGGGGGGCAACAGTGGGAACAGTTGTGTTATGGGGTTTCTTTGACTTGGACGTATTGAGCTGGTGATGAGTTGTTTAAAGTGTGACTGATATAAATTTGTTAATGAATTTTTTTTTTGTAGTTTGAGACAGCTGCCTTGTGTGGGACTGAGAGTCATGATTTATCCACACCTTCCGTTTGTACCTTCAAGAACCCTGATTTCTCTTACTGCAAAGGCATCTGAATGTGTCTGTGTCCCTATAGACATAATGTGAGGAGGTGGGGAGACCAGCCCAGCCCCGTGTCCACCATGACCCCTTCCCCACGCTGACCTGCATTCCTTCCCCGTCACCTTTCCTGTTCCAGAGACCTGGGGCTGGGATGTCTCCATCTCTGCCTCAACTTCATGGTGCAGTGAGCTGTAACTTCTTATTTTCTTTCCTATTAAAATTAGAATGTGAATGTAATTTACTTCTTGAAATTATTTCCATGAGACATTGATGGGATAATTAAAGGAAAAGATTCCTGAAATTTGAGACACAAAATAAATGGACGACCTGAGAACCTTCCACAGTCCATGTGTTCTTGTGCTGATTTGTTGCAGGGGTGGAGAGTAGATGGGGCCGTGCCCAGTGGGTGTGCAGGCCACTGTGGGCTTTATGAGGTCACTGCTCGGCTGGGTCATCTTTGCTGCTCCATTGTCTTTGGCCCTTCAGTAGAAGCTAGTCCCACCACGGCCAGTGATCACAGGGACTTCAGTGTCACCTAGGGTGGTCTGTACACATAGAAGTCCTTGTGGTATCAGGAGAGAAATTTTCAGACCCCTGTCCCTCTTGCCCTCCTTCCAGGTCTCTTTCCTGGATTGTATTTCCCATCTTTTCCCCAGCCTTCTTAAACGAAGCAGGTTCTGAAACTTGCAGAGAGGAGGGCTCCCGTAGTTTCTCATCGTATGTAACTTTCTGTTGGAACTCTTTCTGCTCTCTCTCCTACTCTGCTTCCTGCCCGGAGTCATAGTAATCCTAGTGCTGCCTCCAAACCGAACCCATGGATTTATAAAGCAGAGTCTAACTTAGATTCACATGTGGTTGGGAAATTGGAGCCATAAGCCCAGGGTTATCTTTCCTGAAAAGAAAAATATGGTTGTGTGCTGCAGCCTGCAGGAGGGTTTTGTGGGAGGAGGGAGGGAGGGAGGGAGGGAGGGAAAGGGGGCACACACGCAGCCCTGGTGAGAAAAGCTCTGGCAGCACTGATGTCAGTGTGAGATGATGTTGCTCTGTAGCTGCCACAAAACAGCATTTGGCCTGAGGCTACATTAATAAAGATATTGCCTTTAGAATAAGGAGGTGCCCTACAGTGATCATTCAACTGACATTTGTTGTTTGCTATGTATATGCCTGCTTTTGCATTTAGAAAACATTTTAGTAAAAACAGAAGGATTTCCGGCCTTGTGGTGTATGCGTTCTAGATGTAAGCTTATCCAACCTGTGGCTCACAGGCTGCATGTGGCCCAGGACAGCTTCCAATATGAGGACCTTTTTGCTTATCTGTGGTGGCAGATATCATGAAAATTATGCACATACTTTTTTTTCTTGCTTCTTTTTCTGCTCATCAGCTGTCTTTAGTGTATTTTATGTGTGGCTCAAGACAATTCTTCTTCTTCCCATCTGGTTCAGGGAAGCGAAAAGACTGGACACCTCCGTAGGCAGATGATAAATATAGTATAAGCAAGAGCAGAAAATGCTTGAGTTAGAAGGTGGCAAGTGCTGTGGGGCAGGGGATCCAGAGTGTGGGCTGTGGGGACAGGGGGGCGGCTGCTGTGCTGGGTGGTCAGCATGGGCCTCGTAAATTTGACCTTTGAGTGAAGATTTGAGGGATGTGAGGAGCTGTCCACAAGGATGACTGGGAAAGCTCTTTCCAGGCAGGAACCTTCAGTGCAGATGCACTAGGGCAGGAAAGTGTCTGTGTTCCTGGAAGGAGGAAGAGGCCAGAAGGGCTGGACAGAGAGAAACTGAAATGAGGTCAAAGGTGTGGCCAGAGCAGGTAGGCCTGGCGGGTGTGGGAAGGGTTTTGACCTTTGCTGTGAATGATATGGGGAGTTAGAGGACAGTTTTGAAAAGTGGGACATGGTGGGACTTTGAAAGTTTCTCTCTGGCTGCTTTGCTGAGAACAGAATTGAGAGGTGGGGGACAAGTGAGGCAGTAGGGAAATGGTGCGGAAGGAGCGCAGTATTCCAGGATGGAGATGCTGGTTACCTTGACTGGGGTGTGAGCAGGGGAAATGGTGGGAAGTGATGGGATTCCAGATGAATTTGAAGATGGACTTCACAGCACTTGCTAATGGATTGCATCTGTGGTGTGAGAAAGAAGAATCAAGGACACCCACAGTGTTGGACTGAGTGAGTAGAAGGGTGGAGCTGCTGTCCGTGGAGACGGGGACACTCTGGCAGGAGCATACGGAGGAGAGGGCATCGCAGGCATTCAGTGGAGGAGACATCTACGAGGAGTGCAGGTGAGGGGCCCGGATGCCTCTGCAGCTACAGCTTCACCACCCAGGTACTCTCCTGCTTCCACCCCCTGTGTCTCAGAGCCAGAGCACTGATTCTCCCCTGGGCTGTCTGCACTGTTAGATGGAAGTCAGGGAAGTTATGGTCTGCTGTTGGTTATAATAAGTCATGGATTAATGTGCTTTCTCAGATAATTAAAGAAATAATAAGAGAAGTTGTAACTAGAACAGTTATTTAGAAGACCACAATAATGCAAAGTTTTTTAATCATCTAAGGAAGGCAACAGAAGAAAACTAGTTGAGTGAAAAAGACATAATATTAGAAGGCAGCAAATGACAATGTACAGACTTAAACCCAATGAGGCCAACAATGACATTAAACATAATGGACTCACACATTCCAATGACAAGACAAATAGTGCAGAGGGGTAAAAAGAAGTCAATCCATAAATAACCATAGACTATTTACAAAAGTCATACATTTCAGTAGACGGTACAGAAAAGTTGAAAGTAAACGGATAGAAAAGAAATACCAGACACACATTCATGAGAAACCACATGGAGATGCCATTTAGAAAAATGACAGGACATGAATCTCATGAGACACAGAGTCCATGTAGACAGCTCACAGTGTCTTTACTTTTTTTCAGAGACAGGGTCTGTTGCCCAGGCTGAAATGCAATGGTGATATCATACCTCACTGTAACCTCAAACTCTTGGGCTGAAGTGATTCTCCTGCCTCAGCCTCCCAAGTAGCTAGGACTACAGGTGTGTGCCCCTACACCTGGTTATAATGTCTCATTTTCTCATCTGATGTGGTGTGATCAAGGAAGCAATGTCATGCCACGTGTTTGACTTGCAGTAGGTGCACAACAAATATCAGGGGAATGAAGAAATAAAACCACTTAGTAATTCAGGCCATATCCACATTTACGTTTTACAGATGAGGAGCAACATCTCAAACAAGTAAAGTAAAATAAATTGATTTACATCATCCAGAGCAGAGTCGAGAACACATTTCCTGTGCTAAAGGAACAGAGCTCTACTGAGGTCATAGCCAGTATCATGAATTGCTACTGCATTTGGAATTGATACATTTCAATATGTACTAAACAAAGGGTGTGGAAGGATTAACTGAATGCAGAGATAAAAGAAGAAAATGGATTTGTTAAAAGATGGACAAAATCTTTAATTTTTTTAAAGTGGATTTATGTGAACCAAAGCAGGTATTTTAGCCACCCAGTGATGTATGTCTCCCAATCATATTGCAAGTTATAAAAAATGGTGTAAACCTAATGTTATCACCTAATGGCAAGTCAAGCAGAAAAATATATGTTTTTCCCAAAGTAAAATGTTATTTTTATATGAAGATTTCTAATAATGTACAGTGACATCTAGTGGAGGCAAACTGGTGTTACAATCCATTAAAATCACTAACAGGTGTCAAACACTACTGTCATAATTACGGTGTATAGTACCCCCACTAATGATGGTAATCTTAATCCTCGTATTCTAACTCTATATTTTAAACCCTTTTGTAAAATTTATCTCCTTTCACCTAGAAGCAATCAAACTCCAAGTGGTGCTGAAAACACAGCCACGCATAGTCATGCCATTCTTCTGAGGACTCTTAACCTCAGGAGAAACCCCAACAGCTGTCCCCACACAACACCCCCTTCTCAGCAGAAAGTGGCCAGAAATAATCATTGCCCAACACCTCCTAACAGCAGTTAAGGTTATCACTCCTGAGGGGAATAATACAGAAGTTATTAAGAAACCATTTTAGACAGAGAGAATAAAGAGTTCTCGGTGGAATTTTTCTTTAATAAAAAGCAGTCCCAAAACCATTTCTTTTCTAACAGAAAGCAGCCTGAAAAGCTGCAAGCAAACTGGAAGCTTGCATATGTAAATGCCGGCAGCTAGATGAAAAGCCGGGTACATCCAACATGGCGGTTCCCGTCCCTTTTCTTTGTCTACCCATGTGTGAGTTTCATGGCACTGGTCAGTTAAGCCGAGTGTGCAGGTCAGGATGCCAGGCAGGTAGAGGCCACATTTGCATAATAAAAGACTAGGGTGGGAGGGTCAGTTTCCTCACAGGCTATGTAAATGGCACACCTGGTCAAACCAATCCCCTGAGCCCCATGTAAATCAATCACTGACTCCTGAAGCCTCTCCATAAAGTCTATTGTATCACCCCAAACTCTGAAACTCTCTTGGGGCAACCTGTTTTCTCTGTATGATAAAGCTTTCTCTCTCTTCTTTGTCTATTAAACGCTCCGCTCCTTAACCTGCTCCACGTGTGTGTCCTTGTCATTAACCATCTTGGCACAGGACAACAAGTGTGGATATTTACGCCATACAATGTAACCGTTTCAACACCACTGGAGGCAGTGAGCGTGGTCTATTCCTTGAGGCCTAGGTGAACCTGATAGGACACAGCTGAGGGGAAACCATCACCCAGTCTGCAGGCTTTGGCCATCAGTGTAGAAGACACAGGTCCTCAGCTCTCCACAGGTGCCACTGTGGCCAGAGCCTCCTCTCTGCATGGTTAGTGAGGCTTGGCCCTTCCCCTGAACACAGTGACAGGGATCTCTCCAGAGGTGGAGATGATACTATTCCTCCCCTAAAATGGTTTAACCTCGTGGTTTTTCTGCTTTTTCTGCTTTACAGGAAAGCTGACTCTGAAATCCCAGGCACACATAAGGGACAGGTGGATTTCAGGGCTGTGCTTGAAGGAAGACCACCGATCACCAGGTGGCGCCATTGTGCTGCTCCTGCACCCAGGAGGTGGATGCTGGGGCTGAGCTGCAGGATGGAAGACGATGTCATTACTCATTTTCCAGGTTCCAAGTAAAATCCCTCCTGCCCAGCCCATCTGGTTCTTCCTGAATCCTCAATCTAACAAGGACTGTGTTTTCTTTTTTTTTTTTTTTATAACTTTAAGTTCTGGAATACATGTGCAGAACATGCAGGTCTGTTACATAGGTATCCATGTGTCATGGTGGTTTGCTGCTCCTATTAATGCTCTCCCTCCCCAGTGTATGATGCTCCCTTCCCTGGGTCCAAGTGTTCTCATTGTTCAACCCCCATTTATGAGTAAGAACATTGCAGTGTTTGGTTTTCTTTTCCTGTATGAGTTTGCTGAGAATGATGGCTCCCAGCTTTATCCATGTCCCTATAAAGGACACTAACTCATTCTTTTTTATGGCTGCAAGGACTGTCTTTTTCTCAGACAGGTCATTGTGACCAGGCAGGCCTTTTTGACCCAGAAAAGTGGATGTGATTGCTAGGTTCACCACATGTTGGTTTATTGTATTGCCAGTAAAATGAAATCAAAATACATACCTCATAAGTAATAAAATAACCCATAATAAGCAAATATTTATAATGTACTGACACCACTGAGGTTTCCTCCAAGTGTGGGCACAGCTGCAGACACACCTTGTCCCTTGAGTCGAGCCACTGGTTAGAGTAAAATGGGAAGAAACCCCAGTCACTGCAAAAAGGGTCCCCATGGAAGAGGCCTGGCAGGGGAGCCTGCTGTCCCAGGTCCACCATATTTGGGGGTGACTCCCCCTTCATGGAAGGACTTTTTAAAAAAAATTATTTTTGTATCCACATTAGTTCTGAAATTGCAGAATGTCCAGACCCAGCACTGGTCAGTTATACTATCTCTTTCTTCCCTATAAAATACTGTGCCAAAGGGTGCCCTCATGCACTCCTGTCCTCTTCCTGGAGAGGAGCAAACCAATAATGGACAACATTGAAACATACAAACTTACTTTAAATATGTGCTGTTAGAAGTAGCTACTGAAAGACCAATTCCACCAAAATGAGGGAAGGTACAGAAAAAGACATCTGCACACCCATGTCCATAGCAGCATTATTTGAAACAGCCATGAAATAGAGGCAACCAAAGCATCACTTAACAAATGAATTGATCAAAAAAATGTGGTACATGCAGTCAATGGAATATTATTCATCCTAAAAAGAGGAAATCCTGTTCTACGCTGCACTATGGATGAACCTGGAGAACATGACTAAGTGAAATAAGCCAATCACAAAGAAGCTCCAATGCTGCACAATTCCATTTATACAAGGTGTCCGAACCCTTAGAACCTGAAAGTAATATGGCGATTGCCAAGGGCTGAGTGGGGGGAATGGGGATTAATGAGGAGTTTTTGTTCAATGGGCATAGAGTTTCAGTTTTGTAAGATAAAATGTTATCGGGATCTGTGGCACAACAGTGTGCTTACAGATAACAGTACTGCACACTTCAAAATAGTTAAGATACCAAATTTTATGTAATATGTTTTCTGGCTCAATGAAAAAAAAAAGCCCTGTTACTAATTGAGGAAAAAAGCACATAAATTCATTAAAAATATACTTACCATGAAGAAAGTGATACAGAAAACCATGAGAGATCCTTGCTATCATCCATCAACCAGCAGATTCAGCATCTCATGAAACAAGACAGAAAGATTCAAAGGCCCAGCCTTGACATCTTGAATCAGTTTGAATTTTGGCAGGACCCCAGGCGGCTCCACTTCATGTGGAAGCACTGTCCCAGATGGTGGTGGAGAGAGAGCCTAGGATGGTGGCTCTGCTCAAAGGTAGAAGCCTCCATTCCAGATGGGAGAATACCAGAAGAATGATACTTCCAAGAAAGCAAAATTAATAGAATGCCCAAAGTTTCTAACTTATTAAAAGAGTCATACAAACAGAAGAGGTATCAAAGTTAAATTAATGAGAGTTATCTAGAAAATAAACAAAAACAAGGCAAATATTAACTCCTGGAAGAACAAATGTGCCAGAAGGGAAAAGTGTTAAAGTTGACATGAGAGTATCAGTCATGGAAACGGAAACAAGGAATGACTGAACCAAACATAATTATCATATAATATACTGGGAAGACGAAGGAACGGGAAGGGTGAAAGGGAACAAGTGCTCTAACTACTGCATCCGCCCACCACTGTGCTGTGCAACAATGGCTGCAACTGAAAAACAAAAACAAAAACACGCAGTATTAATAAACAAATGGTACTTAGAGATATGGAAGTCAAGTAAAAAAAATCAGCTAAGAAAGCGGTTGCTCCCTAGAAAAGCAGAAATTGATAAGAAGCAAAGAAGGCACTTATTTTTCTCAAGCAATCCTATGCAAATATTTGACTCTTTCAATTATGGACAATTGTAAATTTGATTAAAATGAAAGCAAAAACTTCAATGAATATGCAAGTTTATGCCTAATGACAACTGTATTCAACAGTGATATAGGTTAACTAAAATATAAAAATACTTTAACATAAAACAGTCATGCATAAATATGTATGTAACATCAACTCTCAATAAAAACATGAAAGAATATGTCAATAAACACATCTCTGGATAAACACATCTCTGGATAGCTCACAGATGAATTCTCTACCCCATCTCCTTTACTGGTTGCCCTGTGAACTGAGGCGGCAGGTATCAGGACCTGACTAAGGTCTCTCATCTTTCTGGTGTTTCCAGGAAGGTCCTGCATCCACTGCTCCTGCACAGAGGGCTCTCATCCCTGCCTTGAGTCTGTTTGACAGCCCCTCTGCTGCCACCTCACTGACACTCTTAGAAGGACCCCACGCAACAAGGTGGGGAGCTATCTCACCTCCACACCTCCCTTCCCTGATCAGTCTGAACTGATGGCAGAAGATGTTGATGCTTGCTTTCCTCATCCAGATTTCCAGTTCATTTATTCTTCATCAATTCAGGCCACATCTCCCCAGAACTTACTTCACACCAGAAGTAGACTGACCCACTGACCCTATTCTTATTTTAATGTCCACAGTTCTTTTATTTTCAATTTTTGTGGGTACATACTAGATATATTTATTTACGGAGTATATAAGATATTTTAATACAGAGATGCCATTGTGCTGGCCTAGAGGCAGAACCTGAGCAACGCCATTTTTATAAGACAAAGCTGTGTTTCCATTCTCCTTGCAGTAACTGCTGACTTTGGCTTCTGTAAATAAATCTGCTAGCTTGCTCTGGAAATGCCCACTATGTAAAACCGCTTGCCTTCTCTTATCAGTAACAGCCAGAATTGCTGGCCTTTGCCAGAATAAGCTTCTGTAAAGTTACTTGCCCTGCATCCCCCCACCCTCTTGCTCCTGAAACCAGGATGTGCTTTTTTAGCTTAAAACCCCAGTTCCTCCTGAGCTGGGGGCCACAGGTTGGAGAAACGTGAGTCCTCTTTGGCCACCGGCATAATAAAGACCCTGTCATCTGGCATACTTTTGTCTTGGTGGTAATATTTTAATCTCGCATTTTAATACCTCTCACATTTCAATACTTCACCATGTACAATAATCACATCATGGAGAATGGGGTATCCATCCCCTCAAGCATTGAACCTTTGTGCTACAAACAATCCAACTACATGCTTTTAATTATTTTTAAATGTACAATTAAGTTTTATTGACTATAGTCACTCTGTTGTATGATCAAATAGTCAGATTCATTCCTTCAGTTTTTTTATAACCATTGCCACCTCTCCTCCACCCCACAACTACCCTCCTCATCCTCCAGTAACCATCCTCCTACTTTCTATGTCCATGAGTTGCATTGTTTTGATTTTTAGATCCCACAAATAAGTGAGAATATGCCGTGTTTGTCTTTCTGTGCCCTGCTTCATTTCACTTAACATAATGGTTTCCAGTTCTATCCACATTGTTGCAAATGACAGAATCTCACTCATTTTTGTGATGAATAGTACTCCACTGCGTATATATAAGACATTTTCTTTATCCATTCATATGTTGATGGATACATCAAATCTTAGATGCCGTGAACAGTGCTGCAGCAAATACGGGAGTGCAGATATATCTTTAACATGCTACTTTCCTGTCTTTTGGGTATATAATCGGCAGTGGGGTTGCTGGATCATATTGCAGCTATACCTTAGTTTTTTGAGGGATCTCCAAACTGTTCTTCATAGTGGTTGTACTAATTTACATTCCCACCAACAGTGTACAAGGGTTCCTTTTTCTTGCCAGTGTTTGTTATTGCCTGTCTTTTGGATAGAAGCCATTTTACCTGGGGTGAGACGATAATTCACTGCTTTGATTTGAATTTCTCTGTCGTTTCATGATGCTGAACATCTTTTCATATGCCTGCCTACCATTTGTATGTCTTCTTTTCATAAGTGTCTACGCAAATCTTTTGCCTATTTTTAATCAAATTATCAGATTTTTTTCCCCTATGGAGTTGTTTGAGCTCCTTATGCATTCTGGCTATTAATCCCTTGTCAGATTAGTAATTCTCAATCTCCTATTCTGGGGGTTGTCTCTCTACTTTGTTGATTGTTTCCTTTGCTGCGCAGAAGCTTTTCAACTTGATGTGATCCCATTCGTCCATCTGTGCTTTGGTTGCCGTGCTTGTGGTGTATCACTCAAGAAATTTTTTCCCAGACCAATGTCCTGGAGATGTGCTGGCACCACATCAATGACTCAGGACCACCACAGAGGAGGGTCCATTAACCATAGCAGTAAAGGAAGTCCAACCAGATGCATCTCTACTGGAGCAGATAAAAGGCCAATGGCAAAGGTTATTTAGGACTCCCAAGATTTTGAGCCAGGGGAGGGGATACCTGAATGGGGGTTGGACTAGCAACTTTCCCTACGTTGGACAGAGCATTTCTTCCCAGACCGCAAGGAATTCCCTTCCTACTAAAGTTATCTCCATTGATCCTGTTGAAGTCTGGGCCAAAACACTCCACATACCAATAAACACAGCCCCTTAAAGAAGCATCCTGGCTGCCATTTGGCATGGTCCTTTGCTGCCCCTGTAACTTTACAGAAAATACCAGCACCTTTGCCCCTCTGGCAACATGTTTGGTATGCACTCCCCACCCGTAATCCCACGTCCTATCCAACAGAGATGGAGCTATCACAGTCATTCTGTTTAATGGGGAAGAACTGCCCCACCAGGTACCTGCTGAACATTTTTAATTCCACCCGTAGTCTTCTGTTCTTATTGCTGTTCTGCTCTGCACCTCTTGGTTTGGTTCCTGAATAAACATGGCAAAAGGCATTTTTAATTCTGTGTCTTACACCTGGCATACATATCATTACCTGTTGGTTGTGTTATTGTTGTGCCCCTGCTTAACATGTAGAAAACAAATTGACAAAAGGTGTCCCTCACACCATCAAAATGTCACCCACATCCTCCCCCAAAGCCTCAGGGACCATGGGAGGAAATGTGAGTCCATGAGATTGTAAGAGCTGGATTATGGGGGTGTGATGTGGGAAGAAAAGTGACTCCCTCTTGGATGCTAATTCTCCATGTTGACTTCTGATTAGTACCAGTCCCAGGAATGACTCCCGATTCCTATTGTAAGAACATGTCAACCTTGATGTTATCACCCAAATTCTGGGCTATGACATGTTAGCATTTTTGCCTGTTCTGGACAGTTGCCTTTGTCTTGCACAGAGCACGTATACTCTTTCCCTGTGGTATATAAGCCCTGGGTGTGGGGGTAACAAGTGCAGAAACCTACCTATCTTGCTGCCATCCAAGACCACGCTTCTGTCTGTAAGTTTCCCAATAAAACACCCTTTACTGACACACTAGATTTGTCTGTTTTGTTACTTGGTTTATTGGCTCTTTTGGCATTTGGGGGGGCACTTTGCATATATGGCCTTTCCATGGAACAGAGGGTCTGTGTGGGGCTGGGAGCCCAAATAAGCACTTGTAGTCAAAGCCTAGAACATTCACTGAGGAGACAGAACAACACCTGTTAGCAGAGACAGACCTGTTAGCAGAGACAGACCTGTTACCAGAGTGGATAGCTGGGCCAGCAGGTCTGGAGTGATGCTATGGAAGAGCAGGCCAGTGACAGCTGAAGAGCTTCAGAGGCTCCCACTTCTAACAAGCTCACTTCCTGTAAGAGGGACTGCTGTCGTATCATAGTACTCAACTGTCTCTGCCTGGTTGTCCTAATAAATATTCAGCATTTGGGGGCATCCACGCTACTGGAACAGTAGCCACGGGAACAGTCCACTGTGCCAGCTTAATTGAACCCAACTATACAATGAGAAAGTGGGAATCAGTGTGTTCTGCTACTTCTCTGCTTAGCACTCCTATATACCTGCTTTACATAGGCACCATGTGGCACCGTGGCGTGTGCCTGTGCGCCTTTGAATCACATTTGTGTGACTATTGAAAGGCTTCTTCGGGACTGTTGTGACTTCAACTACACTATGGACTGATCCCTGTCGGAAGGTAACAAGGGGACAAGGGACAGCATTTACAGCCTAAGTCGTGGAATGTGTGTGGCATCAAACGGTTTTGCATTTGAGAGCAGGAACACAGCTGTACGGCAACAGATACTCCATCAGCCAACAGAAATTGTGATTGGCTTTAAAGAAAATGGGCTTCCCTTGGTCTTAGGAACATAAGACTCAGCAGTATAGAAACAGAGAAATGGTTGCAGGTGGAGAAAGCACTTTTACCAGAGTCAGAAAGGCAACAACCCAAAATCTCCAGCTTTTCCTCCCTTCTCTCTCTCGAGCTCTCTGTACCTCTGCTCCAGCAGTGATGGCAGCAGTGTGGAGATCACAGCCTCAGGGAACAACCAAGGCCCAGCATCACTAGCAGAGGTTATGAGAAACTACGACTTCCTTTAAAAAACAACACAGTGGGGGAGGGCCGGGGTGGGGAATGAGAGTGCCTAAGGTCTTAGGAGAGGGCTGGTGCAGGCCTGGGGTGTAGCAAATTCTGTAGCTTGTCTAGAGTCACCATGCCAAGTGGGGAGGCTGCCTGAGTGAGAATATATTAAGGGTAGCATCTGCACCGTCCTCTAGAGGTCTCAGAATGTCCATGACTGTGGCTTTAGTGGTCCTTGAACAGAAATTTGGTAACATGATGAGTAGCAGGTGCTGGCACGGTAAGGTTACAAATGTGTAGCAGAATTATTCTGTGGATAACAGAAAATACAATATATAAAGAAACAAGTTAATACTATGAGAAAGCCATTAGCCAAATTCAGAATGTGGATGATTCTACAGGACAAGTAATCTGGCTTTGTTGGGGAAACAGAAGCATAGGAGAGCCCGGGTGACACCATTTTAAAATCAACTCCGTCTTTCAACTAGCAAGGCGTATTCCTTGCCAATCACAACCCATGGTCATAAGTTTACCGCTGAACAAACAACAAAATTATTATGCCTGTAAGAACAAACGCCAATGACAACAGAAGGTCCACATGTCCGGACATCACATAATAATAAATGCTTTTAAGATTATTATAGTCATGCTTTGATGTACTTACTAACTAAAATGCCAAGGATAACTTTCTTTAAATCAACAAAGTACTAAATTTTGTCATGCTGTCAGAGCACCCACACGTAGACATAACTTAGCTTTTAGAAGAGTTTACAGCAAAGATGGTGCATTCTTCCTTTTGCTTTCTGAGGACACCTACTCTGTATCTGAGTAACTTTCAATAAACTATCTCCTTCTCACTTCACTCTGCAACTCACCTTTAATTCCTTCCTGTGCAAGATTCAAGAATCCTCTTTTGGGGTCGGGATCAGAACCCGTTTTTCTGGTAACAGTTTCTCCAACAAATCAAAGCTTCAGAAAAAACAAAAAAATAGGTGAGACGGGTGGTATGTTTAGAAGAACAGAAAATAAAGAGACATAAGAAGCAATTGCAATGTGTGGACTTTCTCTAATTGAAAAAGACCAATTGAAAAGGACAAGAGAGATTTGAATATGCATTGAGTACTTAGTAAAATTAGAGAACTGTTGTTAATTTTGTTGGTGTGAGAATAGCATGGTTTTATGTTTTCTAAAAACCCTATTCTGCAAAAGGTGCATGCTGAACTATTTAACTGTGAAATTGTAGGTAAAGGATTTGCTTTTACAATCCTCTAGAGATGAGTTTATAATGATATCAATGATGTGATAAATAAATCAATGGAGGAGAGGAGGCAAAATCTCCCCTGAAGAAGAACTCCAAATAAGGTAGGTAGATAGTCTGTCCTTAAGGGAGAGCATTAACTCCTTCTGGAAGTGTGAATTCTTGACATGATGTAATGAAAATGGTACTTCACTTGTAGTTTTCCTCCCCCGTATCCATAACCCCTATCTCACTATGAAAAAAAAAAACAAAAAACTGCCGAATTCCAATAGAGGAACATTCTACAAAATGCCTAACTAGTATTCCTCAATAATGTCTAGGTTATCAGAAACAAGGAAAATCTGAGGAATTGTCACAGCCAAGAGGAGCCTAAGGAGAGATGACAACTCCATGTAATAGGGTATCTTGAATGGGACCTTGGAATAGAAAAATAATAGGTAAAACCCAAAGACACCTGAGTAATGTATGGCTTTTGGTTAAAGATAATGCATCAATATTCATTCACTAATTGTAAGAAATGAACCATACAAATATTAGATGTTAATAACAGGAGAAACTGAGTTTGAGGTAGATGGACACTTTAACAGCTTCTCAATTTTCCTGTAGTTAAAACTGTTCTAGAACCAAAGTCTATTTTTTTAATTCTCCTGGAAAAAAGTGGAAATATATGAAACACGATGGAAAAATGTTAATAATTATTGAATGAGATGATGGATAATGAGAATTCATTATATAATTCTGTTTTTGTGTATTTGAAGTTTTCTGTGATGGAAAGCTTGAGGCTGGGCACGGTGGCTCACACTTATAATCCTAGCACTTCAAGAGCCCAAGAGTTCAGGGCCAGCCTGCGCAACATAGTGAGACCCCATCTCTACCAAAAAAAGCAGAAAAGTTAGCCAGATATGGTGGGCTTGCACCTGTAGTCCTAGCTACTTGGGAGACTGAGGTGAGAGGACCACTTGAGCCCAGGAGGCCAAGGCTGCGGTGAGCCAAGATCATGTCACTACACTCCAGTCTAGGTGACAGAGTGAAACCTTGTCTCCAAAAAGAAAAAAGTTTGAACTAGAAATATAGAGATAAGGATAAGAAGAAGCTATTTAAAGTATTTAGAGTAGCTGCTTCTTCTTAAAATTGTGGTTTAAAAATATATAACAAAATTGACTATTTTATCATTTTTCTGTGTACAGTTCTATGATATTGTGTATGCATACTGTGTAACCGTCACCATCCTCCACCTCCAGAACTTTTTCATCTTCCCAAACTGAAATGCTATGTCTGTTAAACAACATCTCCTCATTCTCTCCTCCTCCCAGTCCCTGGTAACCACCATTCTACATTTTATGAATCTGATTAGTCTAGGTGAATCATGTAAGTGGATTCATACAATATTTTTCCTTTTCAGTCTGATTTATTTAATCTAGTTTCATGTCTTCAAGGTTCATACATATTATAGGAAAATAATTTCCTTCCTTTTTCTGAAAAATATTCCATTGTATGGATCTACCACATTTTGTTCATCAATCCATCCACGGATGTATACTCTGCTGCTTTTCCACCTTTTGGCAGTTATGAATAATGTTGTTACAAACATGATGTACAAATATCTGCTTGATCTCTGCTTTAACTTCTTTTGGCTCCATACCCAGGAGAGGAGTTGCTGGATCATATGTTAATGCTATGTTAAATTTTTTGAAGAAGAAAAAGTGACTGTTTCTACAAAACAGAAATTTTCAGATTAGAAGACGTTGGACAGGGAAAAATTCCAGTCTCTGAAAACTTAGAGTTTTCACTATAAGCTTTGTAGAAACATTTGTAAATGATATATGATAAAAATGAAGTAAAGTATGCACTAAAACTCATTTTGTGCCAGGTACTGAACATACATGGAGGGAGCCCTCAGTCCTTTGGGGAAGAAGCTGGTTATAGAACGGTGTGATCACAGGCACAACACAGAGAAGACTCCAGGGGCAAGCACAGAAAATAGCCATCGAAGGAGATTCTTTGCACGCCATGCAAAGGTGCACTACAGGAGGTGACGTGGGAGTGAAGGAGGAAAAGATGACATTCCAAGTTGGAGAACTGGAAGATTCAACTCGGAATGATGTCAGCACTGAGACTCTAGGATCGTATTGTACAATTGGCCCCATCTCAGCACTAACACTCTAAAATCTTACCTTTCTTATGTCTTCAAACTGTGGCCCTATATTTAGCTTCTATATCTTTCTTGGCCTGAATCCAATACTAAAATTGGTCCTGATTCCAGGGGAGGTGTTTCTCTTTTGAATCCCATAGCCTGAAATTTTCTATTCATCTTGAAGGCCACATTCAGGAAGAACCCTAGGAACTCTGTATCTCAGCATGTGAGGCTTCAGGCCAAGGAGTGCTAAATTGATTGTGAAAGATCTTATCTGCCTCCAATGCCATAAGGTCCTGATGAAATGTCCAGCATTGTTGTAGAAATTCAAGTGTCTTAATACAGGATTATATGTCTTGGAGAGTGCATATAAGAAAAAATCTTTTAGAGATAGGTGTGTCTCAGTGATGCTGTGCAGACCTGTGGCCAAAATCAATTCAGAAAATGCTTTTGACTCAATATTTCTCAAAAATATGAGTCTTAAAATTTTGATATTGATGGGAAAATGTTACATAATTGAAGAGATAAATACAAGTATGCCAATCAGCCAAAAACACTGCATATATGTTTAATGCAGATTTTTGTCTCAAAAACTGTTAATAAATTAATAGTGCAGCTTACAAAAGATTAAAAGAGCTGGGATGTTTAAAAAACTTTCCAAGTGTCAGGTGCTGGTACTTTACATTTATTCTACCTCCTAATCCTTATAATAGGTCAAAGCTCATTATGTCAAAGACATAAGTCTTCAAAGTTCAGATGTGACACTGGGAATTAGAAAGGTTAATATAAGAGAAATGTCTAAGGCTACACTTCTAGTAATTATAGTTCATTGATAAAGAAAACATTAAAATCTGTTGGGCCCTCACTTAAAAATAAATAATATTTGTGTTATAGGAGCAAGATTCCTTCAGTCACAAGTTAAGAGTATTAAAAGAAAAGATTCAACATGTAAATTTATCTGGAAAGGCCATGGGTGAGGATGGCTACAGACATGATTGGATTCAGAGACTCAAATTTGCCATCAGATCTCTCTGTACTTCTAAAGAAGACAGTATCAACTTATCAGTTCCAACTCCTCTCATATTATCCTACCTTCACAGATTTAGAAGAAAAATAGACATCTTTCTCACAATGCTTATAAATAAAGAACCATAGAAGATGACCTTTGGACCAATATCTGTTGTTATGGAGATGCGGTACAGTGTGGGAAACCCTGATTGGTCAGGACTGGGTCATGTTATTTTCTCATCCCTGGTCCATTATATTATTTCTTAAGTTATTTAAATTCATGGATATTACTTTTAACTAGTTTAATTGACATAATTATACATATTAATATAGTACAGTTGATATTTTGATACATGTGTATAACATGTAATAAGCAAGTCAGAGTATTCAGCATATGCATCATATCAAATGTTTACCATTTCCTTGTGGTAAACGTTTGTGGTAAATGGGTAAATGTTTGTGGAAACATTCAAAATCATATCAAAAAAAAATCCACCACGATCAAGTGGGTTTCATAGCAGGGAAGCAGGGATGGTTTAACATAGGCAAGTCAATAAATGTGATACACCACAAAAAGAATTAAAAACAAAAATCGCATGATCATCTCAATAGATGCAAAAAAGGCATTCAACAAAATATGGCATCCCTTTATGATTAAAGCTCTCAGCAAAATCGACATACAAGGGACATACCTCAATGTAATAAAAGCCATCTATGTCAAACCCACAGCCGACATAATACTGAATGGGGTAAAGTTGAAAGCATTCACTCTGAGAACTGGAACAAGACAAGGATGCCCACTCTCACCACTTCTCTTCAACACAGTCCTGGAAGTCCTAGCCAGAGCAATCAGACAAGAGAAAGAAATAAAGGGCATCCAAGTCAGTAAAGAGGAAGCCAAACTGTTGCTGTTTGCTAATATGATTGTATACCTAAAAAACTCTAAAGACTCCTCCAAAAAGCTCCTAGAACTGATACAAGAATTCTGCAACATTTCTGGATACAAAACTAATGTATGCAAATCAGTAGCTCTCCTATACTCTAACAGTGATCAGGGTGAGAATCAAATCAAGAACTCAATCCCTTTCACAATAGCAGAAAAAAAAAAAAACTTATAAATATGCCTAACCTAAGGAGGTGAAGGACCCCTGCAAGGAAAACTACAAAACACTGCTGAAAGAAATTATAGACGACTGTTGAGATTCACTCGGGGTGGCTGGCAAGATATCAAGGGAACTATTAGGGAAAAGTTATAAAATATAATCTCTAACCTTTTGGAAGGCTGAAAGGTTTTTATTAACTTATAGAATGGGCTGAAGCAGCCAGTTTGTACATTAGAGTACTAAGTCGTAAAGTAAGGATTAAGATAATAAAAGCTTCCCCAGTTAAGTCTGTTTACCTCACCCCACACTCCTTTGTCTCTACTCTGTTTATTCATGTAAACTTTGTGTTGAATGGTCCTCTCAGGGGGAAGTTGAAGGGGAGTTACTCATTAATGGTGTTTATTCTAAGCCCCAGAATCAAAAGCTTTTATGATTTGTAAAACCACCGTTTAAGCCATGTTAATTACTCACAAGCACGTTGACTTAGAACCTCTGTTATTAAATCTATGCTGAATAAATGCAAGGAGGAACAAGAAGTCATGGTTAGTTAGCTGCAATCACCCTCTTAAAGCAGCTGTCAACCATCCCTAGCCCAGTCTACACCGTATTCTGTGTGTGTGAGTGCATTCATTCATCTGTTGCTGACTCAAGTGGTACAGGACAGACCTCCACAAGTGGTGATCAACATCTAATTCTGCCCCATTAGTTTACGTGTCCATTTTTATGCCAATACCTTGCCATTTTAGTTACTATAGGTGTATATTTTGAAGTCAGATACTGTGATATGTCCAGCTTTGCTCTTTTCACTTAAGACTGCTCTGGCTATTCAGAGTCTTTTGTGGTTCCATACAAATTTTAAGGTTTTTTTTTTTTTCCATTTCTATAAAGAATGGCATTGATATTTTGATAGGGATTGCATTAAATCTGTAGATTGGTTTGGATAGTATGGTCACTTTACAATGTCAATTTTTCCAATTCATGATAATGAAATATCTTTCAACTTTTTGTGTCCTTTTCCATTTATTTCATTAGTATTTTATAGTTTTCATTACATACTTGGTTAAATTTATTCCTATGCTTTTTTATAGTTACTGTGAATGGGATTTCTTTCTTGATTTTTCAGCTAGTTTATTATTTTCAGTTTCCCATATATGGCCTTTATTGTGTTTAAGTACATTCCATCTATACCTTATTGGTTGAGAGTCTTTATCATTAAGTGATACTGAATTTTATCAAATGCTTTTTCTGCATCTATAGAGATAATAATATTATTTTTGTCTTTCATTCCATTGATATGCTCTATTATGTTTATTGATTTGTATGGAAATTCTATCGTTTTCGTATATCGATTTTATAGTCTGTAAATTTACTGAATTTATCAGTTCTGAGAGTTTTTTCATGGAGTCTTTAGGGTTTGTCTATAAATAAGATTATGTCTTCTGCAAACAGCAACAATTTCACTTTCTGTTTTCCAATTTGGATGCCTTTTCTTTCTGTTTCTTGCCTAATTGCTCTGGGTAGGACTTCCAATACTGTGTTTTAATTGTTGTTGCAATTTTTTAAAATTTTCTATCCATTTCCATAGTTATCAGTCTAGTACTACGTTAAATTCAGTTAAAGTAGGCATCCTTATTCTTGTTCCAATTCTTAGAGGGAAATCTTTCAACTTTTTTTCCATTATGTATGTTGTCAACTGTTTAATTGTCATATACAAACTTTAATGTATTTAGATACATTTCATCTGTACCTAACTTGTTGAAAGTTATTATCATGAAGTGACGATGAATTTTATTAGATGCTTTTTCTGCACCTAGAGAGGATCATTTTATTTTTTTCTTCATTCTGTTGATATAATCTATCATGTTTATTGATTTGCAGATATGTAACCATTCTTGCAACCCTGGAACAAATCCTGTTTGATCATGGCACATAATCTGCTTTAGGTGTTGTGGATTTAGTTTGCTAGTATTTTGTTAATTTTTGCATCTGTGTTTATCAGGATTTTGGGCATGTAGTTTTTTGTTGTTGTATCCTTGTCTGATTTTGATAACAGGGTAATGCTTGCCTCCCAGAATAAATTTGAAATAATTCCTTGCCCTTCAATTTTTTGGAATAGTTTCAAACGAATTGGTGTTAGTCCCTTTTTAAATGTTTGGTGGAATTGAACAATGAAGGCATCCAGTACTGGGCTTTTCTTCGGTGGGAGACTTTTTGTTATTGATTCAAGCTCATTACTCATTATTGGTATTTTCAAGTTTTTAATTTCTTCTTGGTTCAATCTTGGTAGATTTTATATGTCCAGATTAAACTTCATTTGCCCTGTAATTAATGAGACCTATGGACCAAAATTTTGGGTATAGCAGTAACCATAGCCGTTAGATTCTTTAAAAACTTGCATTGCCTTGTTGGTATTGTTTCAAGTGAGTTATGGGTTTCTTTTTAAATGTTAGCTAGGAGTAACTGAATTGTATAAGTGAAATATCTCTAAGTAGCCTTGAATTAGTCACAAATCAATCTTTTGTTCACCAGTCTTGTTTACTTAATTAGCAAATGTGTGCAGGGAAAAATTTTAGCCGGGTTTTTATTCTTCGTCTTTTCCTTTTTGGCTTTTGCATGGCACAAAAACAAAATTTTTATGCTGAACAGCAATATATTAGTGCTCTGAGATCAAGATTTTGACCTATTTAGTCTAGAGCCTAACTTTTATAAACATTTATTTCTCTAACTTTTATGTTACTAATTTTTCAATTAAGTATCTCATTATTGTACATAACTGTTAGGGAAACCTAAGTTTATATTTATAAAAGGTGTCAAGGTGGTTGATTACCATGGAGCTATTGTAATCTGTAAAGCCATTAGTTTCAATGCCTTTAAGACTGTTTTCTTTCCTTAATTGAAATGCCATAAGCAGTGAGTTTTATCTCAACACCTGTACAAATGTCAGTAGGTTCAAAGTAAGCAGAAAAAAAAAGATAGAGAACTTCTACATGTTAACTCGATAATTGTTGGTTTTAAAAATAATGACCATTTCGGTTTTGAATTTTCCTTAATTCATTTTGCCCATCCACTTACAAACATGCACAAGAATGGGTCATAACATACAGCCAGCAGGACTCTCAGAAAACCTGTCATGCCTTAATCATTAACAATGCCATTTTGTTTCTTATCACTCTTTCAAGAGCAAAAAAAAAAAAGTATAAATCCCATCAAGGAGTGTTAGCAGTTTTGATCAGTAATCACTGGAAACTGCAGGAGAGAATAAATATTTGTTGTTTTGAGCTACTAAGTTTTAGGTAATTTGTTATGCAAAAGTAAATAACTAACACAGCTTCACAAGAGAGGATAAATTACTGCACTTTAATTTTCTTTTGCTCTAAATTTATGATTATTATTACTATTATATTATTACTGAGACAGGGCATGCTCTGTCACCTAGGCTGGAGTGCAATGGCATGCTCATGATTCACCGCAGCCTTGACCTCTCAGGCTCAAGTGATCCTCCTATCTCAGCCTGTCTAGTAGCTGGGCTTACAGGCATGTGCCACCATGCCCAGCTAATTTTTGTATTTTTTGTAGAGATGAGTTTTCACTATGTTGCCCTGGCTGGTCTTGAACTTCAGGACTCAAGTGATCCACCCGCCTCAGCCTCTCAAAGTGCTGGGAATATAGGCATGAGCCACCACACTCGGCCCTGAGTGGCTTTCAGTTAGCCATCAGTGCCCATTTTGAATGTTTATTTTTGCTCCTGGAAGACTGTCAGGAACAGGCATCGAAATGGAGTCAAATCAAACAAAAATAAACCAAGATAAGAATGTACACAAATATTTTAACCCAGGCATGAGGACTGAACAAAATGTTAAATCAGGTGCATGACCAAAAGTGAATTCACCACAAACTTGCCAAGACAGTATCTAAGTTCTGTAGAAAGTAGACAGAGAGTATCTAAGTTCTGTAGAAACCAGAATATTCAATCCAGAAAGGCCCTAATAGAAAAGACCAAAAGTCTTTTATCATCCAGGAACTATGCATGGTTCTTTACTATGGGGACCATATTCCAACCAGATTCCAAATAATATAAGCAAACCTCTACAAAGGAGGGAGGTTCAGCCTGAGGAAAGACACCAGGGCAGGAAAGGCCAGCTGTGGAAGCACAGAGCTCAAAGGGTTCGAGTGAGTACGGAACACCATTTCCAATGATCACTGATTCCTTCTGACAGGGACCTTTTAAAAAACTTCTTATTTTTAGAGATGGAGTCTCCCTAACTTGCTCAGGCTGGCATCGAACTCCTAGGCTCAGGCAATCCTTCTGCCTCGGCCTCTGAGTAGCTGGGACTATGGGTGTAAGCCACTGCACTAAGCTCTGATAGTGACCTTTTCCAAGTCCTGTTTCTGACGCCATCTACGTCAACCCAAATAGGAACAGAGAATGGCTCTCTAAAACAAAAATATTTATTTGGAAACACAGCATTGCAATTGGAATATATGTGCCACAGTAAACGATGTGTGTGTTTGGGGAGGTAAAGGAAGACAAAGGTTTTTAAAGGGCTACAACGATCAATAACAAGGTTGACATCAGTTATGTCCAAGTTTGGACAGGCAGTTGCTGGGCAGATACCCTTATAGAAGTATTTTTGTGTAAAGCTGCGATTGCCCTTGTGCAAGGTTGTGATTTTGTAGTCTTTTGTGACAGTTTTTGTTATCAGGTGTATAAGCATGGGAACCCTCTCTTCATCACCTTCCCAGCTCCATTTGTCAGAGTTTAAAAAAAATTAGTGACTCCCTTTTGATTCTGCCAACTTCCACACTAAACACAGCAGAATCACACCTCACACTCTGGATGCAGGTGAGAACCAGCACAGACACAGTTAGCAGTGGGACCCAACCTCAGCTTGCCCCTCCCCCAGCCTTTTCCACACACAGACCCTTCACCCTTGCCCAGTCTCTGTGACATTAGGAAAACCCAGGCACAAATGGGAAGCAGTTGTGAGATACACAAACCCAAATGTCCACAATCTCCAGCAGGAAGTCTTTCCTGAAGTCTGGAGCCTCAGTGCTTCCTTCAGCATGCTTCCTTCAGATGTGCAGACTATGACCCAACAGCACTCTTCCTCCCAGTAACCACAGGGCTCACTTCCCCAACTCCTTCAGGACTTCACTCTCTCAGTAAAGGCTCCTCTCAGGGGAATATGTGAAAATTACCACCAGCTCCTACATCTTCTTCCACTTCTTATTCTTCCTGCCACCCCAGCATTTGGGAGATTCTGGCTCTGGAATAGGAGAACTCCTTTATCCCCTCCCTTCCCATCTTCTCTTCTTTCCCTGTTTCTTCCATGTGTGATTCTGAATTACACTATTCCTGTCAGTACATAAAACTGCCTAAAAGTTAAGTATAGCTACAGATGAGTTACCGAGCTAACTCCTGTGCACTTACCACCCAGGTGAAAATCAGAGACCTCTGCCAGCCCCCCAAGCTCTTTCGCCTCCCCTCAAACAGAACCCATCCCACACAGATGCCCACTAAACTGACCTCTCCTCACGCCGCCTCCTATTTATCTCCTTCCCTTCTACTCCTTCTGGCCTCTTTTCCCTTCTTGTCCTGAGTTCCTCCCCATTTTGGCTTCTCCAGGAGCCTCCCTCATCTTCCTAGGCCAAAGCTCCAGGGGCTCTCCTCCCCTTCCCCATCCAGGGATTGGAGAATCCAGAGTTGATTCCTGAGATAAGGCCATTTCATCATGAGAGCAGCAGGATCTCATCCAGGACATCACATTACATTTAGTCCCTATTATGTCTCTTAAGGCTCCTCTGGCTGTGATGATTTCACAAATATTTTCTTGTTTTTAATAACCTTAATATTTTTTGAGGAGCATTGGTCAAGTATATTGTGGAATGTCCTTTAACTCGAATGTGGTTGGGCTATGGGTGTCGGGGAGGAACGGCACAGAGATGAAATGCCACTCTCAGCACATCAGGGGTAGGTGCTACCCGCTTGATTTATCCCTGGTGATGTCAACTTTCATCACCTGCCTAAGGCAATGTTTCCTAGTTTCTCCTGTCAATTTCTTTTTTTGCTTTCTGCCTTTTCATACTATTGTCTTTGGAAGGAAGTCACTATGTGCAGCCCACAAATAAGGAATGTTCTGATACAAAGATTTCATGTACATTTTTGTGCAAAGTAAGTTTTCTATTTGTTGGTTAAATACCTAGGAGTATGATATCTGTGTTCTATGGCAATCATGGTGAATCTATGTTTAGTCTATGGTTACCCTTGTAAGAAACCGCCCATATCTTCTAGAGTGGCTGTGCCATCTCCATTCCTGCCAGCAGTGGATGAGGGTTCCTGTTGCTCCTCATCCTCATCGGCACTTGGTATTACCAAATTTTAGTGTTTTAGTTATTCCAGTAGGTGTGTAATGGTATATCATTGTTGTTTTACTTACATTTCCCTAATGATAAATGACATTGAGCATCTCCTTATGTGCTCACTTGCCATCTGTGGATCTTCTTTGGTGAGGTATCTGTTCAGACATTTGCCCATTTTTATATTGGGTAAATTGTTTTCTTACTGTTCAGTTTTAAGGGTTCTCTCTGTATTTTAGATACAAGTTCTTTATCAGCTTTGTGATTTACAAATATTTTCTCCCAGTCTGTGGCCTTTATTGACATAACAATGCACAGTAATGCATGCATATATATTTGTGGGAAAAGAAATTAGAAATTTCTAACTGTGAAAGTTTCCAGGTAGACGACCTGAGGGACAAGCAATGGTGGTGGGGGTCGGGGAGCAATGGGAATAACTTATCTTTGTATACTTTATACTATCTTTTGAACTTTCTTATGTGTGCATTAATAACATTCTCAAAAATAAATTATATAAAAATCCCTTACACTTGTGAAACCCTTGACAGATTGTGTCCAGATCATGTGTTACGACTCAGATTCTGATCCCCTGTTCTAGGACCAATGATGTTAGAACTGAACTATTTTGCTTTGAAATTTCCATTTCTGGAAAAGGTAGTTAGATTATATGAACAAATCCTAGTGCTGAAAAAGCTAAAAGTGCCATTTAAAATGCAAAACTGATTTTCTTAAAGCATCAAATTGCTGAGAAGATGGTAATAAATGTCTGCACCTCACAAAGAAGGGAAGATGCTGTTCGGCTGGTAGAGAGCAGTGACCTCAGAAATGGAGAAAAGGCTCTGTAAGTTCATTGCCGGGAGCCGAGACACAGGGGCCCTGCACTTCCAGCTCTTTGCCCCACGTTCCTCATTTTGTACCCATTTATCTGCCTTCCCTTTTAAAATTTCAAACAAAGCTCTTCATTTCAGATACATTGTAATACATATGCATAAGGTGTAATATATGATATAGTGTATATTCACTGTGGAAACATAAGATGCTGTCAAATATAAATCACAAATTAAAAATAACCTGTAAACCTCACACCAGAGATATTTTGTTGCATTTCCTTCTAGTCTGTTATGCATCCTCCTGCTGCTGCTGCTTGGGTGCTTCTCTCTCTCTCTGTTGATGAGCACAGACCTCAGTGGCTCCAGCCTTCACTTTCCAGATGTCACTTCATTCTCACATCTCCTGAGGGGGCTACTTCCCACTTTCTTTCCCTCCTCACGCTCCTCCAATCTTTTCCCACTCCTCACTCTTAGATAATGAGATTATTTCTTTTCACTCAGAAAAAAGAAGGACTCAGGTGAAAAGAGCATCATCATCCCAAGACAACCGCACAGCTCCACCTATCTCCTGGGTCTTCCCACCAGTGATGATGGATGGTCCTCAACTCCTGCCTAAGGCCACAAGATCCACCCCTGCCTCCGCTACATAAGTTTCCCCTCTCTCCTGGCTCATTCATTCCTGCATACAAACTGCATGCAAAATGCTGTGATATTTCCCATTAACACAAACGAAACTAAATAAATAAAAATAAGATCCTACCATAAAAAATCCATTGCCTGGGCCACCACGCCAGGGAGGAGCAGCCGCTGCCACCCAGGACTGGGCCCCTAGGGAGGAGGAGGCAGGAAGATGGCGGACAACACTGGTGCTGCCGACAGGAACGCGGAGATCTGGAAGATCAAGACGCTCATTAAGAGCGTGGAGGCGGCCCGCGGCAATGGCACCAGCATGATGTCATTGATCATTCCTCCCAAGGACCAGATTTCATGAGTTGCAAAAATGTTAGCAGATGAGTTTGGAACCGCATCTAACATTAAATCACGAGTAAACCGCCTCTCAGTCCTGGGAGCCATTACATCAGTAGAACAAACACTCAAACTTTATAACAAAGTACCTCCAGGTGGTCTGGTTGTTACTGTGGAACAATCGTAACAGAAGGAAGAAAGGAAAAGAAAGTCCATATTGACTTTGAACCTTTCAAACCAATTAATACGTCATCGTATTTGTGTGACAACAAATTCCACACAGAGGCTCTTACAGCACTGCTTTAGATGACGCAAGTTTGGATTCACTGTAATAGGTGGTAGTGGGGCATCTTTTGGCACACGTCACGGAAACACAAGAGAAGTTCTGCACAAATTCGCTGCGGATCTTACACAGTAGAGGAGGTCAGTCAGCCTTGCGTTTTGCCCATTTCAGACTGGAAACGCCACATAACTATGCTCGGAAAGTAGCAGAGACTGCTGTGCAGCTGTTTATTTCTGGGGACAAAGTGATTGTGGCTGGTCTAGTTTTAGCTGGATCCACTGACTTTAAAACTGAACTAAGTCAATCTGATATGTTTGATCAGAGGTTACAATGGAAAGTTTTAAAATTAGTTGATATATCATATGGTGGTGAAAATTGATTCAACCAAGCTATGGAGTTATCTTCTGAAGTCTTTTCCAACATGAAATTCATTCAAGAGAAGAAATTAATAGGACTATACTTTGATGAAATCAGCCAGGACACGGGCACGTACTGTTTTGGTACTGAAAATACACTAAAGGCTTTGGAATGGGGGCTGTAGAAATTCTAATAGTCTGTGAAAATCTGGATATAATAAGATATGTTCTTCATTGCCAAGGCACAGAAGAGGAGAAAATTCTCTACCTAACTCCAGAGCAAGAAAAGGATAAATGTCCTTTCACAGACAAAGAGACCAGAGAGAAACATGAGCTTATCGAGAGCATGCCCCTGTTGGAATGGTTCCCTAACAACTATAAAAAATTTGGAGCTACTTTGGAAATTGTCACAGATAAATCACAAGAAGGGTCTCAGTTTGTAACAGGATTTGATGTAATTGGAGGTATCTTGCGGTGCCGAGTAGATTTTGAGGTAATGGAATACCAAGGAAGAGATGATGAATTTTTTGACCTTGATGGCTACTAGGTAGTCGACATGGGTTCAGCAAAACGGGCCTGACTCTCCAGCATCCAACCCAAGGAGCATACCCATGGTGGAATCCAAACAGATCCCCGCCTTACAATTGGAACATTTCCAGAACTTAATCCATGAGGATTGGATATTGAAAAGAAAACCGAAGCAAAACCAGACCAAACCCTATACTTTGCTTTGTCATGGTGTCAGCACAGCAGCCTGCAACTAAGTTCCTAAATGCCACTTTGGCCTAATTTTTAAAAGAATCCCCATTTTTACTTGTACTCGGTGAAACTGGTTACTCTTGTATTTATGAAAAAAAATGATTTTTTAACCTTCACACATAGAAGCAAAAATACCTTAACTGCTGTAAGCCTTCCAAAGTTAGTAGAAGTGAAATCATACTGGATTGTTTCTTATTTTGGTTGGAGAAAAATTAAATTGCTGCATTTCACAGTGAGCATTTACATGGCATTCTCAGCTTAGACTGCATAAGAAGAAATATATGTGGTGAAATGTTGGAACCATTTCTCTCTTGGTCTCTGCTTAATATTGAAAGGGTGAGCTAATAGGAGTAAATTTCAACTTCACTCCCTCACGCTGCCCCATCCCCCTCCAGACTAGCAGTTTCAAGGATGCAAATTGCAATGCAAAATCAAACTGTCTCATGAAGCATTTGGGCCAGTACACTGTTTACTTCCATCTGTTTGCAGATACATTGGTGCCCAGCGTTTGGGAATCCTTTGTATCAGTGTTCTGACAAGAGTCCCTATAACCTTAACCTACTCAAAACCAGTCTGGGGTGGATATGATGGGGCTTCTGTGCTATTGCTTGGATTGGGAGAAGTAAAACACACGATTTAAGTGGAAGCAAAAAAAAAAAAATCAAAAATCCATTGTCTGATTCCATATCTCCCTCCAACTACTGCCCCATTTCTCTGACACTCCTTATAGAATAATTCCTGAGTCTATGATGTTTTTTAAATATCAGATGGATTTATGGACAGTGTTTTAAAAGTCAAATACTTCTACAAGGCTTATTATAAACACAGATGTCCCCAATCTTTCATGCACACAATTTCCTGAATCCCAGAGGCAATCTACTTTACTTATTTTGCCTAATTTTTTTATTGTTGCGTCTGTGCCTCTAAATAGTGTGTTGTAGTTCTGCTTTGTTTTTCACTCATGTATCATGCTTAATGGATAGCCCCCTTTCACGTATCCCTGTCCTCTCAATATAGTTATTGTACATTTTTGCTTAGCTGGGTGTTCACTATTTGTATTATTATTATGACCACGGAAATGCTTTTCACAACTAGACTAGGAAATGCTATTCACAAGGATTATTTTCCTTTGTTGAATTGACTTTTTTGTTTGTTTGTTTTGTTTTGTTTTTGTTTTTGCATCAGTCAACCTTTAATGTCCAAAAGAGGCGTGGATGCAGAGCATAGGAGATGTGGCAGGGTCTCAGGCCCTGCTCCAGAAATGAGTGAGAGATGAACACAAACTAGACACTTTAAACTGGCCACACAGTCTGGGAGGGCAGGGGGAAACAGATTTGGACATTCATAAAAAAATAAAACCTAAAATCAAGCACTCAATTTTGTGCCCATTGAAGGGTTTGATATAGAACTCAGTCACCACCCAGGTCCCCCCTCCCTTGCCAACATCAAAAAGCAAGCTCGGCACACACTAAGGGCTCAGGGAGGGGCATTCTCCTGCCTCCCCACTAGCCCCAAGAATAGACTTGAAAATAAAATAAGTTGGATTCCCCACCCCCCACATTGTCAACCCTACACGAGAGTTTTGAAGGCGACTCATGAGAATCAGCAGCTCAAACGGCAATGACCACCCCACCCCAAACCCCACCCGACTCCTATTACATTAACAGACAAGATTTCCCTTGCATCCTCCTTGGAATCTCCTCCCCTCACAGCCCTGCTCCATCTCCTGCTATCTGGCTTCATCACTGCAAGACTGACCTCCTCCAAGGCTCCCCAGAAGCTTCTCTCAGCTCTTTATCACTTCCATCCTCACCTCCCACGAGAGACTACAACCATCCAGTTACTGTCCCTCTGCACAGAGACCCCGCTCCAGAGCAGATGGCAGCATGGTCATCCTGTCCTGGGTGGTCCTCCTAAAGCCTTCCCAGGGAGCAGACAGCCAGAGAGCAAGCAGAGTGTCTGGGCTAGATGACAGCAAGGAGTGGACACCTATCTTTACTTCCAAAACAGGTATTCCCAGAGGCTTTTAACATAAAGGCCCACTTAGAACTGTGTCCTCTACCTACCCATACACCCTAGAGATTCCACACTGTCCTACCCCCTCCCTCCCCTCTACCCCAAACCCCACACATATATATACACATACACACACACACACACACACACACACACAGGAGAATCAAGGGAGACATCGATTTGGTTTGATTGCTAACACCTAACTAAGGAACTACAGTCACCAGAAATTCCCTTGCCAGCCAACTAACAACAGGGGCTGCTCTAAGAGAACTCCAGAGGAATGAGAAAACTGAGGGCTAAGCGGGGAGCAGACAAGAAGAATGTAAAGGAAAAAAAAAAATTCAAGCTAATCCTACCCCCAACATCCTCCTGTCATGATCCCTGGCAGGAAGAACAAAAGAAGGTAATCCACAAAGACACAGCAAGACAAGTCTGCTCCCCACTCCCACACACCACAGACAAACACATCTCAGGGCCCCCTAAAGAACACATCCCCTCCCCACCCCCTCTGCTCCAAGCCATTGAATCACAGTTCAGTGGAATATTCTCCCTGGTACTAGATCAATCCCTCCACCTCATTCCTATCCCTTTCTCCTTGACAATCCCAACACCATCCCCCTGCAGACTCCCTGGCCCTCCCAAAGCAGAATCCACCGCCAGGAAGAGGCAGCTGCACAGTTTTAGTTCCACCTCCAGAGACCTATTTCTTTTCCTCAGCCCTCCTAGTCTTTCAGCCTCCTAGTCTTTGTGGAGGGCCTGTTATTTTGTATAGGGAATGAAAGAGAAAAGGGAGAGATGGGAGAGATTTCCTAGTGCAATACAACCAAAAAATATTTTTAAAGTCTTGAAAAATAAGCATAAAGCAGGCTTCTTCCCCAGGCAACTAAACAGAAAGAGGTTTGGTTTTGTTTACTGCAACATACACATGAAATCGAGTATACAGTCCATGCAGTAGCACAGCCATTGGAGGGGACATCCTGATGCTGGTCCCAGTGCAAAACAGTCCCAGCAACGCCGCCTGCTTGCCATCGCTGCCGTCGCCACTGACACCTTCACCACAGCCACCTAGCCTGACTTGAAGAGGAGGATTGCAACTTGACCCAAGTAAAAATAGATGAAGTGCTTTGTCTCGTGTGTGACGTAGCTGCCAAAATTTCGGCCCACGATACAATGCCAGGTAGGGTTGTATTTCTTGTCAAATTCCTTCTTGATCTAGGCAGCAATGTCCTTCTCTGTTGTACTTCTCCATGGCCTGTGTGGCGCAGTCAACGGCATCCTGTTGCATGTCTGCGTTCTTGATCACGGCCTTCCGGTCAGACATCGTGACGCTTCACCGAGCTGAGTCCGCAGGGGCCCCTGGGGAGCAGCGATGGCCCGAGGCAGAGCGCAGGCAGGAGCGGTGTCCCCTGGGCTCCTCCAGCAGCAGCAGCAGCCGCCGCTACCTTGGTCTCCGGCTCCCGCAGCCCGGGGCCGATAACTCCCCGCCGCGGTCCGCCCTGGGAGTTTCGCCGGCCGCCCGCACTCCGCCTTGCGCCGCCTGCCCGCCCGCTCGGCGCTGGCGCCTCGAATTGACTTTTTATTTTCCCTGGAATTAATAAATATTTTATCCCTTCATGTGCTCAATTTCCGTTATACTCATTATAAAATCTCTTCGGAATTTCCCCCCAGGGCATCTGCTATAGTTTGAATGCGTCCCCAAAAGTTCATATGTTGGAAATCTGATCCCCAACGTGGTCATATTGGAAAGTAAGGCCTAATAGAAGCAGTCTGAGTTATGAGGACTCTGCCCTCATGAATAAATTAATATCATTAGTGTGGGAGTGGGCCCACAATGATATTGTCCTCTCTCTTGCCCTTGACCCATTTGCCACGTGAAGACACAGCAAGAAGGCCCTTTCCAAATGCTGGCGGCTTGATCTTGGACTTCCCAGCCTTCAGAGCTGAGAAAACAAATTTCT
>NW_016107755.1:1066789-1068234 GCF_001604975.1 Cebus imitator | reverse complement strand
TCACAACTGACCCAGACTATGGCATTCTGTTATAGCAGTATAAATGAACTAAGGCAGTCTCCATGAATACATACAACCACTTCCCGTTTTCTACCGGCCTCATCTTTATGAAGAGACTTCCCTCAGTCCTGCCACACGTGGACTTGTGCATGTACATCTGGGCTGACTTCCAAGATCTTCACCTCATCTTGGGCATCCCTCTGCCTCTCTCTTGTGCTGGCTCTCCTGTTGCCTGGATCCCATGTGTCCCTTTTTTTGGTTTCTCCATCATTTTTGTTTTTCATTTCATCTAGCGGTATCCTAAGGGAACACGAAAGTAAAATTTGAAAGCCTAAGCTTCTGCAAATGCCTTTAGGCTACCCTAGCACTTATTCCAACCTGGACTCGGTATAGAATTCTGTGTTGAAAACATTTTTCCTAGGAATTTCCATGACATTTTATCAATATTTTTTAGCTTCCAGTGTTGTTTTTCTTGACTTTTGATGTTTTTAGAATTTCTTCTTTTCCACCCACCTTTTAAAATTTCACTGTGATGTATCTTGGTGTGGGTGTTTTCATCTACTATAGTAAAAACCTGGCTGGGGTCATTACAAGTTAAATTTTTGTCTAAGCTTGAAGAATTTTTTTTTTATTTTAAATCATTTCTATCTTTCCATCCTTTCAGAATTTGTATCATTAAGTTGCTGGAAATCTTTGATTGATAGCCTAGTATTTGTATAGTTCTGTCTTTCTTGACATTGCTTTTCCATTTTTAATATTTACTGGTAGTACAAATTTGCTCTTCCAACTCATCTATTGAATTACTTATTTAAATGATCAATTTTTGATTTCCAAGAGTGCTTTTTGGTTCTCTGATTGTATATAATTTTATATAATCCTATTCATCCTTTGTAAATGCCATATATTATTATATCTTTTAGATATCATTGAGAACAGTGGTAGTGCACCTGTTAGATCTCCTGGTTACCTGCTTTCACGATACCATGAACTTTTCTTAGTAATAATTTTATATTTATCTTTGTATGTTCTGCTAAATGTGCAACTCCTTCATGACGGTGCAAACATCAAATTGCCAGCATCTTACTTTTGCTCTTCACTGTATCATCAGTGTTTAGCAGATCACATGGTTCATTAGAGGCCTCAAAATACATGCTGGATGAGGAAATGCAAGTGTGGTTGAGCAGGAAAGTCAGACTTCCTTGATGAACTGCCCCTTGATGTTCTCCTGAGCACTGCGACTCATGACCTCCTGTCATAGAACATTCAGGGACACTGAAAGAGTTCACTGGCATGGGATGCGCAGTCATATCCACCACCAGATGGACAAGGAATCAATGAAAGATGACTTCAGGCCGGGCGCGGTGGCTCACGCCTGTAATCCCAACACTTTAGGAGGCCGAGGTGGGTGGATCACAAGGTCAAGAAATCGAGACCATCCTGGTCAA
>NW_016107755.1:1004917-1059684 GCF_001604975.1 Cebus imitator | reverse complement strand
AAAAAAAAAAAAAAAAAAAACGCATGTAGACCAATGGCACAGAAACAGAACTCAGAAAGAAGACCTCACATCTACAACCATGTGCTTTCCAAAAAATGTGATAAATAAAATGAGCAACAGGGAAAGGATTTCCTATTTAATAAATGGTGTTGAGAGTACTGGCTAGCCATATACAGAAAATTGAAACTAGACCCGTTCCTTACACCTTACATAAAAGTTAACTCAAGATGGATTCAATACTTAAGTATAAACCAAAAACTATAAAAACCCTGGAAGAAACTCTAGGCAATACCATTCAGGACATACACGTTGGGCAAAGACTTTATGATGAAATTGCCAAAGCAACTGCCACAAAAGCAAAAATTGACATATGGGATCTAATTAAAGAGAAGAAATTCTGCACAGCAAAAGAAATCATCATCAGAGCAAACAAACATGCTACAGGATGGGAGAAAATTTTTGCAATCTACTCATCTGACAAAGGTCTAATATTCAGAATCAACAAATAAGCAAATTTACATAAAAACAACTTCATTAAAAAGTTGACAAAGGATATGAACAGATACTTCTCAAAAGAAGACATACATGAGGCCAAAAACATAAGAAAAAAAGCTCAACATCACTAATCATTGGAAAAACGCAAATCAAAACCACAATGAGATGCCATCTCATGCCAGTCAGAATGGCAATTATTAAAAAGTCAAGAAAAAACAGATATACCTGATTTTATCTGTTTTTCCTTGATGTTTTAATAATTTTTTATTAATAAATTTTTATTTCTTTCGAGTCACTCCGGCGCTGCTCTTGTGCCTCGTGTGTGTTGGACAACCAGCCCACGTTGCTTTCTAATACCTGTGAGACTTTTCTTTTCAAGATGCCTGAGGAAGTGCACCATGGAGAGGAGGAGGTGGAAACTTTTGCCTTTCAGGCAGAAATTGCCCAACTCATGTCTCCCATCAGCAATACCTGCTATTTCAACAAGGAGATTTTCCTTCGGGAGTTGATCTCTAATGCTTCTGATGCCTTGGACAAGATTTGCTATGAGAGCCTGACAGACCCTTCCAAGTTGGACAGTGGTAAAGAGCTGAAAATTGAAATTATCCCCAACCATCAGAAACGTACCTTGACTTTGGTAGACACAGGCATTGGCATGACCAAAGCAGATCTCATAAATAATTTGGAAACCATTGCCAAGCCTGGTACTCAAGCATTCATGGAGGTTCTTTAGGCTGGTGCAGACATCTCCATGATTGGGCAATTTGGTGTTGGCTTTTATTCTGCCTACCTGGTGGCAGAGAATGTGGTCGTGATCACAAAGCACAACGACGATGAACAGTATGCCTGGGAGTCTTCTGCTGGAGGTTCCTTCGCTGTGCGTGCTGACCATGGTGAGCTCATTGGCAGGGGTACTAAAGTGATCCTCTACCTTAAAGAAGATCAGACAGAGTACTTAGAAGAAAGGCGGGTCAAGAAGTGGTGAAGAAGCACTCTCAGTTCATAGGCTGTCCTGTCACCCTTTATTTGGAGAAGCAACAAGAGAAGGAAATTAGTGATGATGAGGCAGAGGAAGAGAAAGGTGAGAAAGAAAAGGAAGATAAAGATGGTGAGAAAAGCCCAAGACTGAAGATGTGGGTTCAGATGAGGATGATAGCGGTAAGGATAAGAAGAAGAAAACTAAGAAGATCAAAGAGAAATACATTGATCAGGAAGAACTAAACAAGACCAAGCCTATTTGGACCAGAAACCCTGATAACATTATTCAAGAGGAGTATGGAGAATTCTACAAACCTCACCAATGACTGGGAAGACCACTTGGGAGTCAAGCACTTTTCTGTAGAAGGTCAGTTGGAATTCAGGGCATTGCTGTTCATACCTCATCAGTATGAAAAGCAACCTCCCTTTGACCTTTTTGAGAACAAGAAGAAAAAGAACAACATCAAACCCTATGTCCATCGTGTATTCATCATGGACAGCTGTGATGAGCTGATACCAGAGTATCTCAACTTTATCCGTGGTGGGGTTGACTGAGGATTTACCTCTGAACAACTCCCGAGAAATGCTCCAGCAGAGCAAAATCTTGAAAGTCATTCGCAAAAACATTGTTAAGAAGTGCCAGGAGAGATGCCAGATATAGGTGATGGGGAGGAAGGCAGCAAATCACACTGCCACGTGTGTAACTATGCAACAATCTTGCATGTTCTTCACATGTACCCCAAAACCTAAAATGCAATAAAATAAATAAATGGGAAAAAAAAGAAGAAGTGCCTTGAGCTCTTCTCTGAGCTGGTGGAAGACAAGGAAACTTACAAGAAATTCTATGAGGCATTCTCTAAAAATCTCAAGCTTGGAATTCATGAGGATTCCACTAATCAACGCCGCCTGTCTGACCTGCTGCGCTATCACACCTCCCAGTCTGGAGAGGAGATGACATCTCTGTCAGAGTATGTTTCTCACATGAAGGAGACACAGAAGTCCATCTATTACATCACTGGTGAGAGTAAAGAGCAGGTGGCCAACTCAGCTTTTGTGGAGAGAGTGTGGCTTCGAGGTGGTATATGTGACTGAGCCCATTGACAAATACTGTGTGCAGCAGCTAAAGGAGTTTGATGGGAAGAGCCTTGTCTCAGTTACCAAGGAGGGTCTGCAGATACCGGAGGATGAGGAGGAAAAGAAGAAAATGGAATGGAGCATGGCAAACTTTGAGAACCTCTGCAAGCTCATGAAATAAATCTTAAATAAGAAGATTGAGAAGGTGACAATCTCCAGTAGACTTGTGTCTTCACCCTGCTGCATTGTGACCAGCACTTACGGCTGGACAGCCAATATGGAGCAGATTAGGAAAGCTCAGGGACTTCGGGACAACTCCACCATGGGCTACATGATGGCCAAAAAGCACCTGGAGATCAACCCTGACCACCCTATTGTGGAGATGCTGCAGCAGAGGGCTGAGGCAGACAAGAATGACAAGGCAGTCAAGGACCTTGTCGTGCTGCTGTTTGAAACCACCCTGCTCTCTTCTGGCTTTTCCCTTGAGAATCCCCAAACCCACTCCAACTGCATCTACTGCATGATCAAGCTAGGTCTACGTATCGATGAAGATGAAGTGGCAGCAGAGGAACCCAGTGCTGCAGTTCCTGATGAGATCTCCCCTCTTGAGGATGATGAGGATGCGTCTCGCATGGAAGAAGTAGATTAGGGGTTCGTAGTTGGAAAACTGCCCTTGTATAGTGTCCCCATGGCTCCCACTGCAGCCTTGGGTGCCCCTGTCCCACCTGGCTCCCTACGCTGATGTCTGGTATTTTTTTTCTCTCCTGTCCTTCTGTTGAAGGCAGGAAACAAGGGTGTCAAGTCCCCATTCTTTCCCTACTCTGATAGCAGGATTGGATGTTGTGTATTGTGGGGCTTTTTTTGTTTGTCTGTTCATTTTGTTCTGAAATTAAAGTATGCAAAATAAAAAAATAAATTTTTATTAAAATTTTTTTAAGTCTGAAATTACATTTTATTAATGGAAAATATCATCAAATTAGTACCACTATGGACTAAACTGCCTGAGTTTTCATTTCACATTGAGATCTCAGAGTAGAAAAGCCTTTAGCACAATTTTGCTCTGTGTAAGTCACAACGAGTGCCGGCCCCGGGACTAAACCAGGGGGAAGATTCTCCTCTTGGATGGAATCTGTGTTGTTCTATCAAGACTTTTGTGCTAATCTTTCAAAGAGGACCATGTTGAGGCAAAATGTTAATCTTTTGGCACAAAATTATTTTGGCTGGGGCAGAAAATTTGAGTCTCGGACTCAGGATGAATAATGTGACATTTCATTGATCAAGTATTGATTTTGATTGTAGAGCTTTCTTTTTGTCATTTACTTCCATCTGCAACCGAAGCCAGATTTTCTTCTCTTCATCCAACTCAGACAATAACTGTTTAATCTCTCGTTTCTGCTGGTCCTTCATGTTCTCGATGATGCTCTTCCCCTCTCGGACCTGTGTCCTTAGCTCATTCACTGCCGCCTGGCTGCTGGCCACAGGCTCCATCTTTGGTTTTCCTTCCGTGTGGAACAGAGACGGAGAGTTGGCTCTGTGTCCAGCTGTTCCCAAACAGGATGACAATGGGGAGGAGGCAACCAAGGACAGAGAGGCTGGCCCACCACTAGCTGCTGCCACTGTCCCCGGCTTGGGCAGCAGGGATGCTTTGTTTTCGGACACTTGGGATATGGTAACAGACTTGGAAGTTTTCTTTGGCGCATCCACTCCTCTGTGAGCAAGAGGAATGTGTTCCTCCTTATCCTCTTTGGGACTTGGGGAGTCGAAGATATCAGGGCTTGACAGGGATGAAGATGTGAGGGACTGGGATGGCGGCCGCCTCCCCGTAGCTTTTGGTCTGCTTGTGGTCAGATGACTGAGTTTCTCAGTATGACACCACGGAGTCAAAACCTTCTAGGTCAATGTCATTGCTGCGGTCTGAGAGATCTTTGTCCAAGATGCCAAGCAGCAAACTGCCCCCCAAGTCAGTCTTCAGACCATCACCCCTGGTGTGTGTCAGCAGACCCACTGGTAGCTCTGGCCTTGGGGACAGTGTGACAGGTCTGCTGAGAGAATTGGTTTTACATGACCGGGGCTTTTTTGGTGGTATGGCAGGAATGGAGGGCTTCTGTAAATCCAGTTTTGGTTCTGTCTCTGGTCTTTCTTTTTCTTCTGTTCTTTGGGAAGCATTTCTGGTCTTTCAGGAGGTACCTTTTTAAGTTCATGTTTTCTCTCAGTGGTACCTGTCCCTTGTTTGATGACAGGAGTGAATGGAGGCGGTGGTTTCTTGGGTCTATTCCCTTCCTTTTCAAAGTCCGGTGGAAATAACTTCACGACGTTATCAGGAAAAACGCCTCCTCTGCCGTTCAGCTTTCCTTCCCACCAGCCTACCTCAGTGCAGTCCTTACTGATGAGAGTGACTATGTCTCCTTCTCTGATTGTCATTTCATCACTATTCTGTGCCTCATATGGAAATACTACTTTGCAGTAATCCTTGCTCTTTGTCCTGCTGCCCATTTCTGTTTTCAAGGAGTCTGGAGTTGCCAGAGTCGTAGGTAACTTCTTCCCAATAGTCTTTTCGCCCAGCAGAAAGTCATTTTCTACTTCAGTTGATCTTGTCTTAGTTTGATTGGCTTGTTTTTGAAAATATCTCCAAAGCCCACTCCTTTAACTTTTTGGGATTGGATTGCTGCAGTCACCACTGTCCCGTCGGCACCTTCAGACTTGGTGCTGCTTGAGATACCTCTATCACTCTCAGAGCCTGTGGTTTCCCTTAAACTTGACTTGGACAGATGCTCATCCTGGGAAATGCCAAGCTTATCTGACTAACCTGACAATTCCTTGATGAAGTTGGAAGGAAACATTCCAGTCTTCCCATTGAGAACACAGGAGTTGGAACAAGGTTGCAGAAAAATAGGAATGTTTTTATGTTCTTGGTGGAAACATAAATTTGTTCCATGATTGGGAAAGACAGTGTGGCAATTCCTCAAATTTTAGAACTGGAAATACCATTTGACCCAGCCATCCTATTACAGGGTATATACCCAATGGAATATAAATCATTCTTTTATAAAGATACGTGCATGTGTATGTTCATTACAGCACTATTCACAATAGCAAAGACATAGAATCAACCCAAATGCCCATCAATGATGAACTGGGTAAAGAAAAGATGATACATATACACCATAGACTATTATGCAGCCATAAAAAGAAATGGAATCAAGTCCTTTGCTTGATTTCATTTCTTTTTATGGCTGCATCAAAAGATATGGATGAAGCTGAAAGCCATTATCCTCAGCAAATTAACATACGACAGAAAACCAAACACCATATGTTCTTAAATATAATTGGGAGCTGAGCAATGAGAACACATGGAAAAGGGGAAAGGAACAACACACACTGGGGCCTGTTGGGGTTGGGCAGTGGTGGCGGGAGCATTAGGGAAAATAGCTAATGCATGCCGGGATTAATACCTAGATGATGGGTTGATAGGGGCAGCAAACCACCATGGCACACGCTTACTTATGTAACAAACCTGCACTTGTACCCTGGAACTTAAAATTAATTAAATTAAAAGACAAGCTTAAAGCATTAATGAAAAACAATTAGATAAAAAAAGCCGTTGAGTTACAAAATCTTGAAACAACAGTTTTAACTTTGCTTTTAACACATATGCAAATCCTTTAATACTGCTGCCTTCCAGAGGTGCAGCTTAATTATCTCTCTTGAGTGTGGCTTGGATTTAATGATGCACTTCTGATATGGCCTGGCTCTGTGTTCCCACGCAAATCTCATCTTGAAGTGTCTTACGAATTGTAATCTGACATATTGGGGGTGGGACCACATCACAGGTGATTGGATCACAGGGACGGTTCCCCTATGTTGTTCTAACGATAGTGAGTGAATTCTCATGAGATCTGATGGTTCCATAAGGGGCTTTTCCCTGCTTCACTCTCCATTTCTCTCTCCTGCCACCATGTGAAGAAGGATGTGTTTGCTTCTACTTCTGCCATGATTGTAAGTGTCCTAAGGCAGACTCCTCAGCCATGCAGAACTGTGAGTCAATTAAACCTCCTTTTCTTATAAATTACCCAGTCTCAGGTATTTCTTTATAGCAGCGGGAGAATGAACTAATACAACTTCTAACTGATAGAGTAATGATGACATAACAATTCGTGACTCTGGGTGTAGAAGATAAAAGTCACTGCAGCTTCTACTTTCTCTGTCTCTGGGATCGTGAGCTCTGGGGGAAGCCAGCGGCTGTCCCATAAGCAGCCCTGCAGGAAGGTCCATGTGGCTAAGAACTGAGGACTTCTGGAACCAGACAATAAGAAACTAGGCCTTTTCCAACAGCCATGTGACTGAGCCATGTTTCATCTGAATCCGCAGCCCCAGTGAAACACTCAAATGATGGAGCCCTTGTACTGGACTGCAACCTTGTGACACGCCCTGACCCAGAAACACTCAGCAAACCTCTCCTGGATTCCTTACCATTGGAAACTGCGGGAGATGATGAATATTTGTTGTTTTGAGCTGCTAAGTTTTACATAATTTGTTCCACAATAGTAAGTAACTAATAGATTTTCACAAGAGAGGATAGATTATCACACGTTAATTTACATATGCTCTAAATTTGTCATCATCAATCTTGTTATCTTTGAGACAGGGTCTCGCTCTGTCACCTGTGATGGAATGTAGCGGCATGATCACCATGCACTACAGTGTCGATCTCCTGGGCTCAAGGGGTCCTCTGACCTCAGCCTCCTGAGTAGCTGGGATGACAGGCATGAACCACCATGCCTGGCTAATTTTCTAATTTTTTGACAGAGATGGGGGTTTGACCATGTTTCCCAGGCTGATCTTGAATTTCTGGAGTCAATGGATCCACCTTCCTCTGCCTTCCGCAGTGCTAGGATTGCAGGCATGAGCCACCACACCTGGCCTAAATTAATTGTAAGATACTAAATATATAACTTAGTTGTAAAAGGTAAGGAGAATTTCCATGGCTGAAGAGGATGTATTTTATTACCGTTCACAATGCTCACTTTACTTGAACTTCAATTTCCAACTGTGTCTCAATTAAACACAAAAGGAAGATCCAAACCTTGCTAGGCTGATTCTATGATGGCCCCCAACAACCACCTCCTGGTCATTCACCTTCCCCCAGTTATTCAACCAACTTGAATGTAGGTGCTGCTGTGAAGGGATTCAGCAGATATAATTAAGGGCCTCAATTAGTTGCTTTTAGGCTGGGTTTATCCTGCTTGGACTGTCCTAATCAGCTGAGCCCTTGAAAGGACTGGGTCCTTCCTGAGCATAGAGATTCACAGTGTGAGAGGGATTCAGTGTGAAGGGTTTCCTCCACTGTGGGCTTTGAAAATGAAGGAGCTGTGTGGGAAAGAACGCTGGTGGGCACCAGGAATTGACCACATCCCTCCCTGTTCTCTACCTTGACAGCCAGCAAGGAACAGGAATCTCAGTCTTACAACTGCCAGAAACTGCATTCTGCCTCCTCTGTAGAAGCCTGAAGGAGGATTCAAAATGAAAACACAGCTTTGGGAAGCACAGAACAGAGATTCCATCCACATCATCCTGGGATATCTGACTAAGGAACTATAAATAGATAAATGGGTGTTGTTAGGCCAGGGGTGGTAGCACACACCTGTAATTGTAACATTTGAGGAGCTGACACAGGAGGACCACTTGTAACCAGGAGTTTGAGACCAGTAGGATAATATAGTGAGACAGTCATCTCTACAGTTTTTTTTTTTCTTTAATTAGTTGAGCATGGTGGTACTTGCAGTCCTAGCTACTCTGAAGACAGAGGCAGGAGGGCCCCTTGAGTTTGAGGCTGCAGTGAGCCATGATCATGTGACTGCACTTCACCCTGGATGACAGAGGGAGACTTTGTCTCTAAAAATAAATGAATGAATACAATAAATGGGTGTTGTTTAAAGCCAATATTTACGATAATAACACAGTCTTATAAAATTCATACACAGGCTCAACAGACTTATGGAATCAACTGATGAATTGATATGCATACTAGTTACATAAAATAAAATCTTTCTTAACTTTTTCATTGTTTTACATTTTATAATTTTCGGTGATGCAACTTAATACACTCATATTTCATTAATTCAGTCAACAAAAATTAATTTAGTGCCTACGATGAACCAGGTCTGCCCTCATATGCTCACATGCCTCACACTCTGGAAGCTTCACAAGACCAAGGTGGAGCCACTGGAGTGTTTTAGGTGGAGAAATGACACACTGTGATTAACAATAGCAGGACCATTGCGGAGGGAACAGTCATGTAGCAGATGAGACAGTGCTAGAGCCACAATTCAGGAGTGACAGGGTGGTGGGGACGAAGGGGAGAGGAGGGCCTGAGGGATGAGGGGGACGGAGGGAAGGGCTGGAGAAGCAGGAGGTGAGGAGAAGGAGCAGAGGGAAGGAAATCGAAAGCAACAGAATTCTTAGGTTTTAACACATTGTTTTACAGATTTTTAATACATCCATCTACAGAGCCTGCAAGGGTGTTCTTTGCAGTTGGCCTTTAACACCTTATGTAGGTCTGCCCAAAAACTAATTGTTTTTTATGTTAATCAGGTTTAAATAAATACTAAGCATTCCTATAAAATAAGCACACACCACTTAGATGTGGACACTTCCTAAAAACAGGCAGTGCATGAGCGCTGGTGAGGGGCCTTGTGACCGCCTTGAACACTTGCGACTGTGAGGTGAATGAAGTCTGCACTGGCTCCTGGTTGCACCATACAGTAACACAGTGTGCTACTTTGAACTGGGGAGATGTCCTGGACCCACACAGTAACTCAGGGCTATGGAATGAAGGTAAATTTAAAACACAACAAGCTGGAGTCACACATACATTGTCTGGGAAAGTGAAACTTAACTTTTTGAGTCCTGTTTTAATGCTTTTAGACACATTTGCATATCAAGGGGCCAAAGTCACATTTTTTACCGATTAGATTCCTGATCATTCAGGGGTTACCAAGATTCTGCTACCCACTGTAGTTAATAAGCAAAAAGCAAACTGGTTTCTATGCTATCTCATGCGTTCAGGCACAACTTTACCGGATTAACAAACAAACAAACAAACAAAAACACCCTGTTTCTACACCTCCATTCCCAGGGCGAGCTCACTCTCTGGCAGCAAGCTTCCTGGGGTGAGTTTTCTTCTAGAAGAGTCCAGGGGGACAGGTAAGGAGTGGGAGGCAGGGAGTCCAGTCCAGGGACCTGGATTCCGGGATAAAAAGTGAAGGGAGAGGGATGGGGCCCATGCTGAGTGTTTCTCTCTGGTTTCTCAGACAGCTCCTGGGCCCAGACTCAGGGAGACATTGAGACAGAGCGCTTGGCACAGGAGGAGCGGGGTCACGGCGAAGTCCCAGGGCCCAGGCGTGGCTCTCAGGGTCTCAGGCCCCAAAGGCGGTGTGTGGATTGGGGAGGAGCAGCTTGGGGATTCCTCATCTCCGCAGTTTCTCTTCCTCTTCTCACTGGTGTCGGGACCTTCGTGCTAGATACTCACGACACTGAACCGAGTTCCCACTCCCACTGGGTGTCAGGTTCCTAGAGAAGCCAATCAGCTCACCGCGATCCCGGTTCTAAAGTCCCCAGTCTCCCTTGGCGCCCCGAACCCTCCTCCTGATGCTCTCGGGGGCCCTGGCCCTGACTGAGACCTGAGCAGGTGAGTGCGGGGTCGGGAGGGAAATGGTCTCTGCGGGAGGAGCGAGGGGCCCGACCTGCGGGGTCGCAGGATCCGGGGAGCCGCGCTGGGAGGAGGGTCGGGCGGATCTCAGCCTCGCCTCGCTCCCAGGCTCCCACCACATGAGGTATTTGAGCACCCCCACTTCATCTCCGTGGGCTACCTGGACGACACGCAGATCGCGCGGTTCGACAGCGACGCCTCGAGTCCGAGGATGGGGCCGCGGGCGCCGTGGATGGAGAAGGAGGGGCCGGAGTATTGGGACCGGGGGACACGGATGTTCAAGGACACTGCACAGAGTTTCCTAGTGAACCTAAGGAAACTGCGCGGCTACTACAACCAGAGCGAGGCTGGTGAATGACTCGGGTCCCGGGCGCAGGTCACGACCCCTCCCCGTCCCCGACGGACGGCCTGGGTCACCCCGAGTCTCCGGGTCCGAGATCCACCCCGAGACTGGGGGACTCACCCAGACCCTCGACCTGGGAAAGCCCCAAGCCCCTTTACCCGGTTTGGTTTCCAGTTTAGGCCAAAATCCCCGCAGGTTGGGCGGGGGCGGGGCTCGGTGGGCGGGGTGACCGCGGGAGCGGGGGCGGAGCCAGGGTCTCACCCCCTCCAGGAAAGGTATTGCTGCGACCTGGGGCCGAAGGGCGCCTTCTCCACGGGTATCATCAGTTCGCCTACGACGGCAAGGATTACCTCGCCCTGAACAAGGACCTGCGCTCCTGGACCACCGCGGACCTGGGGGCTCAGATCACCCAGCGCAAGTGGGAGGCGGACAATGTGGCGGAGAAGATGAGCGCCTACCTGGAGGGCGGGTGCCTGGAGTGGATCCGCAGACACCAGGAGAACGGGAAGGAGACACTGGAGCGCGCGGGTACCAGGGGCAACGGGGCGCCTCCCTGATCTCCGGTAGACGTCCCAGGCTGGCCTCGCACAAGTAGGGGAGGAAAATGGGACCGACACTCGAATATCACCCTCCCTCTGGTCCTCAGGAATCCTCCTGTGTTTCCAGATCCTGTGCCAGAGAATGACTCTGAGGGACTGCCCTGCTCTGTGATACAATCAAGAGATGAAGTCTCTGAGGGAGTGGAGGTGAAGACAATCCCTGCAATACTGATCAGGGTTTCCCTTTGACCCCACAGCAGCCTTGGGCACCAAACCATTTCCTCTCGGGCCTGGTTCTCTGCTTCACAGTCAAGTGTGTGGGGGTCGGACTCCAGGTCCTCTGAGTCCCTTGGCCTCTACTCAGGACAGGATCAGCAATCCCTCCTACCCTGCTCAGAGACTAGAACTTTCCAAGGAACAGGACATTATCCCAGGTGCCTGTGTCCGGGCTGGTGTCTGGGTTCTGTGCTCCCTTCCCCACACCAGGTATCCTGTCCCTTCTCAGGATGGTCACATGGGTGCAGCAGCAGTGTCCCATGAGAGGTGCAAGATGTCTGAATTTTCTGACTCTTCCCTTCAGAGCCCCCCAAGACACACATGACCCACCACCCCATCTCTGATCATGAGGTCACCCTGAGGTGCTGGGCCCTCGGCTTCTACCCTGCGGAGATCACACTGACCTGGAAGCAGGATAGGGAGGACCAGACCCAAGACATGGAGCTCATAGAGACCAGGCTCGCAGGGGATGGAACCTTCCAGAAGTGGGTAGCTGTGGTGGTGCCTTCTGAAGAGGAGCAGAGATACACATGTCATGTGCAGCATGAGGGGCTGCCTGAGCCCCTCACCCTGAGATGGAGTAAGGAGAGGATGAGGTGTCATGTCTCTTAAGGAAAGCAGGAGCCCCTCTGGAGACCTTTAGCTGGGTTGGGGTTGGGGGCTGGGACCTGGGATCAGGGCCCCTCACCTTCCCCTCCTTTCCCAGAGCCGCCCTCCCAGCCCACCATCCCCATCGTGGGCATCATTGCTGGCCTGGCTGTCCTTGGAGCTGTAGTCACTGGAGCTGTGGTCACTGCTGTGATGTGGAGGAAGAAGAGCTCAGGTGAGGAAGGGGTGAGGAGTGGTGTCTGAGATTGCTTGTCCCACTGAGGGCTTCAAGCCCCAGGTAGAAGTGTGCCCTGCCTGGTTACTGGGAAGCATCATCCACACTCATGAGCCGACCCAGCCTGGGCCCTGTGTGCCAGCACTTCCTCTTGTGTAAAGCACCTGTGACAATGAAGGACAGATGTATCACCTTGATGACTGTGGTGATGGGGACCTGATCCCAGCAGTCACAGGTCACAAGGGAACGTCTCTGCTGAGGACAGTCCTTAGGAGGGCAGTTGGTCCAGGACCCACAGCTGCTTTCCTTGTTTTTCCTGATCCTGCCCTGGGTCTGCAGTCACACATTTCTGGAAACTTCTCTGGGGTCCAAGACTAGGAGGTTCCTCTAGGACCTCATGGCCCTGCCACCATTCTGGGCTCTCACAGAATATTTTCTTCCCATAGATAGAAATGGAGGGAGCTACTCTCAGGCTGCAAGTAAGTATGAAGGAGGCTGATCCCTGAGATCATTGGGATATTGTGGTCTGGAGCCCGTGGGGGAACCCACCCAGCTGCAATTCCTCCTATAGCTGCATCTCCTGTGAGTTCTGACCAGGTCCTGCTTTTGTTCTATCCCAGGCAATGACAGTGCCCAGGGCTCTGATGTGTCTCTCACATCACGTTGTAAAAGTGAGACCCTGAGTACCCTGATGTGTGTGGGTGTTGGGGAGAACAGTGTACACAACTGTGCTATGGGGTTTGTTGGAGTGGGATGTATTGAGCATGTGATGGGCTCTTTAAAGTGTCACCCCTCACTGTGACTGATACGAATTTGTTCATGAATATTTTTCTATAGTGTGAGACAGCTGCCTTGTGTGAAACTGAGAGGCAACTTTTGTTCACACCTTCCCTTTGTGACTTCAAGAACCCTGACTTCTCTTTCTGAAAAGGCATCTGAATGTGTCTGTGTCTCTATAGATATAATGTGAGGAGGTGGGGAGACCAGCCCGGCCCTGTGTCCACCATGACCCCCTTCCCCACACTGACCTGCATTCCTTCCCCATCACCTTTCCTGTTCCAGAGACCTGGGGTTGCGATGTCTCCATCTCTGTCTCAACTTCATGGCGCACTGAGCTGTATCTTCTTACTTTCCTATTAACGTTAGAATCTGAGTATAGTTTACTTTTTCAAATTATTTCCATGAGAGGTTAATGAGTTAATTAGAGAAGATTCCTGAAATTTGAGACACAAAATAAATGGAAGACCCAAGAACCTTCCACAGTACACGTGTTTTTTGTGCTGATTTGTTGCAGGAGATGGAGTAGATGGGGCTGTGTCCAATAGGTGTGCAGGCCACTGTGGGCTTTATGTGGTCACTGCTTGACTAGGTCATCTTTGCTGCTCCATTGCCCTTGATCCTTCAATAGAGCCTTGTCTTACCACGACCTGTGATCACAGGGACTTGAAAGTCACCTAGTGTGGTTCCTACACATAAACACCGTTGTGGTATGAAGAGACACATTTTCAGACCTCCGTACCTCTTGCCCTCCTTCCATGTCTCTTTCCCGGATTGTATTTTCCAAATTTCCCCAATCTTCTTAAAGAAAGCAGATTTGGAAACGTGCAGTGAAGAGGGGTCCCATGGATTTTCATCGTAGGTAACTTTCTGTTGGAACTCTCCTGCCTGAGTTGTAGTAATCCTAGTGCTGCCTCCAATCCAAACTCATGAATTTATAAAGCAGAGTCTAACTTATATTCATACGTGGTTGAAAAATTGGACCCATAAGCCTGGGGTTATCTTTCCTGAAGAGTAAAATATGGTTATGTGCTGCAGCGTGCAGGAGGGCTGGTGTGGGAGGAGGGAGGGAGGGAGGGAGGGCACACACGCAGCCCTGGTGAGAAAAGCTCTGGCAGCACTGATGTCAGTGTGAGATGAGGTTGTTCTGTAGCTGCCACAAAACAGCATTTGGCCTGAGGCTACATTAATAAAGATATTGCCTTTAGAATAGGGAGGTGCCCTACAGTGATAATTCATTCCACTGACATTTGTTGTCTGTTAGCTATATGATTGTTTTCGCATTTAGAAAACATCATTAAAGTTAAAACAGAAAAAATTTCAGCCTTCCAGTGTATATGTTCTAGATGCAAGCTTGTCCAACCTGCGACTCACAGGCTGCATGTGGCCCAAGACAGCTTCGAATGTGAAGTCGATTTTGCTTATCTGTGGTGGCAGACATCATACAAATTATGCGTGTACTTTTTTTCTTTTTTTGATTATTTTCTGCTCATCAGCTATCATTAGTGTACTTTATGTGTGCCTCAAGACAATTCTTCTTCTTCCCACGTGGTTCAGGGAAGCCAAAAGACTGGACACCTCTGTAGGCAGATGATAGAGACAGTATAAACAGAGTAAGAGCAGAAAATGCTTGAGTTAGAAGGTGGCAAGTGCTGTGGGGCAGGTGATCCAGAGTGTGGGCTGTGGGGACAGGGGGGTGGCTGCTCTGCTGGGTGGTCAGCATGGGGCTTGTAAATTTGACCTTTGAGTGAAGACTTGAGGGATGTGAGGAGCTGTCCACAAGGATGACTGGGAAAGCTCTTTCCAGGCAGGAAGCTTCAGTGCAGTTGCACTAGGGCAGGAAAGTGTCTGTGTTTCTGGAAGGAGGAAGAGGCCAGAAGGGCTGGACAGAGAAAAACTGAAATGAGGTCAGAAGTGTGACCAGAGCAGGGAGGCCTGGAGGGGGTGGGAAGGGTTTTGACCTTTGCTCTGAATGACATGGGGAGTTAGAGGACAGTTTTGAAAAGTGGGACATGGTGGGACTTATCCTTTGAAAGCTTCTCTCCGGCTGCTTTGCTGAGAACAGAATTGAGAGGTGGGGGACAAGTGAGGCAGTAGGGAAATGCTGGGGAAGGAGAGCAGTATTCCAGGATGGAGACGCTGGTTACCTTGACTGGGTCGTGAGCAGGGGAAATGGTGGGAAGTGATGCGATTCCGGATGAATTTGAAGATGGACTTCACAGCACTTGCTAATGGATTGCGTCTGTGGTGTGAGAAAGAAGAATCAAGGACACCCACAGTGTTGGACTGAGTGAGTAGAAGGGTGGAGCTGCTGTCCGTGGAGACGGGGAGACTCTGGCAGGAGCATACGGAGGAGAGGGCATCGCAGGCATTCAGTGGAGGAGACATCTACGAGGAGTGCAGGTGAGGGGCCCGGATGCCTCTGCAGCTACAGCTTCACCACCCAGTTACTCTCCTGCTTCCACCCCCTGTGTCTCAGAGCCAGAGCACTGCTTCTCCCCTGGGCTGTCTGCACAGGTAGGTGGAAGTCAGGGAAGTTATGGTCTGCTGTCAGTTATAATAAGTCATGGATTATTGTGCTTTCTCAGATAATTAAAGTAATGATAAATGAATTTGTAACTAGAACACATTCAGAAGACTACAATAATGTAAAGTGTTTTATTCATCTAAAGACTGCAATGGAAGAAAAATTGTTGAACAAAAAAGAGACAATATTAGAAGACAGCAAATGACAATGTACAGACTTAAGCCCAATAAGGTCAACAATGACATTAAACATAAGGGACTCACACACTCCAATAACAAGACAAATAGTGCAGAGGGGGAAAATAAGTCAATATATAAATAACTGTTGGCTGTTTACAAAAGCCATAATTTCAGTAGGAGATACAAAAACTGAAAGGAAAAGGGTAGAAAACAAATACCAGACAAACATTTATGAAAATCACACGGAGATGCCATTTAGAAAAATTAGATGACGTGAATCTCCTGAGACATAGAGTACATGTAGACAGCTTACCATATCTTTTTATTTTTTTTAAGAAACAGGGTGTATTGCCCAGACTGAAATACCTCAGTGTAACCTCGAAATTCTGGGCTGAAGCAATTCTCCTGCCTCAGCCTTACACATAGCTAGGACTACAGACATGTGCCAATACACCTGGCTAGAACGTCTCATTTTCTCATTTGATCTGGTGTGATCAAGGAAGCCATGTCATGCCATGTATATGACTTACAGTAGATGCACAACAAATATCAGAGGAATGAAGAAATAAAACCACTTAGTAATTCAAGTCATATCCACATGTACATTTTACAGATGAGGAGCAACATTTCAAACAAATAACGTATATTAAATTGATTTCCATCATCCAGAGCAGAATCGAGAATGCATTCCCTGGGCGAAAGGAATCAGAGCTCTACTAGGGGTCATAGCAGGTACCACGCAAGTCAGATATGCTAGTTACTAGAACTGGAATTGATACATTTCAAGATATACTAAACAAAGAGTGTGGAAGAATTAACTGAATGCAGACATAAAGGAAGAAAATGCATTTGTTTAAAAGATGGATAGAATCTTTAAAGAAACAACTTTTTTTAAAGTGGCCTTATGTGGACCAAAGCAGAGATGAGCTCAAGTGTCAGGTGGGAAAATGCCTGAGGAACGGCAGCTGCTAGACACAAGGGAGACCTCAAAATCCTGGGACATTTTCAGTTGCCATATGGGGATTGGTGGGAGTGAGTGAGTGGGGTGCTGCTGGTAAACCTCCCGCAATGCACGGGACAGCCCACTCCACAAGGACTCTCTGCCCTAAATGGTTAACAGTGCTGCTGTTGAGAAACCCACGCCAGAAGTAAGTGCTGTAATGTCCTCACCGTTTCACAGATTTTAAAACTGAGGCACCAGGAGGAAAAGTGTCAGTAGGACCAGAGCTGCAGGTTGAATCCAGGCGGCCTGGCTGCAAAGTCTTGTCTTCCTGGTCAAGTCAAGGACCCAGTACCACAGACAATCCGGGCTGCGCGGTGCCTTCATGGTCTGTGGGCGCCCCCTGGTGTTGACACTAGGCCTGTGGCTAAATGAGCCTTGTGGGAAAAGGCAAAAACAGCTTTGGGCAGGGAGATACACCTCCAGGCCCTCCACATTTCAAGCCATGACTTAACGCTCAGAAAAAATAATGTCTGCCCTAATTATCTCTCCAATCCCGCTTTCCCAGTCCTGGCCAGTGTCCTCCCTCGACTCCATTAACATCAGCACCTGCCAGATGCCCACCACCCACCATGTGAAGAGTGAAAAGGCCCCAGGACTAAAGGACAAGACTAGGTTCCATCCCAGCCATCCCTCCCCTCCCAGAGCTCTAGGTCCGTGCCTGTAGTGCTTATGCTCTTAACCTGGGGCCCAGGAACCCACTCTCCCATGACACTGCGTGCAGAAGTGATGTTAGTTGCACACGTGACTTCCTCACAGGACATTGAATAGTAATATTAACCAGATCAGGAGGGGCACAAGACACAGTTCTTCCCCCAACAGCTTCTGATCCTCTGAATTAAAGAAAGGTAGAGATCAAGGGAGGCCCTAGCTCCAAATCTTGTACCACCCCTAGTGACGTTCTGAAAAGAAGTGCAAGGTGTTCACCCTGCTCTGGGGATACGGCAGAAAAGCAGAGTATTCATGGATTTCAAATTCCATTAAAGAAATATAATTTTTGCAAAATATCCAAGTCGCTTCTCTAAGCCCCATCCAGGAGCTCTAACAAACAACATCAGAAAAACAAAAGTTGGGCCCAGGTGCAACCATTGAAGCTATACAACTTTGTGAGAACTTCAGTTAGAAAGAAGGACAGTGCAGTTTAGGGCTGCAGCAGAAAACCTCTACATCATATAGCGTTTTTCTCTTCATCATAAAGTTCCCCTGAAGGGACCCGCCTTCTTCAGCAATGCAGAGTGGGGCATTTCTGTGTAAAACGATACAATCTCCTTGGATTCCGTGATGTTGACATTTATTACTCACTGTCCGACTTTGTAGATGCCAACTTCACATTCAACATCTTTCAGTTAATTTTCTTACTCTGTCTAAGCAGAGAATTTGAAATTGTTTCTGACGCAGAAAACCAGGGACTGGTTATGTGAGCTCTCACCCCGCCCTGTGGCTCTCTTATGCAATAAGCATAGAGATGGTGGGCCAACAGAATGTGTAGCAAGGTAAACATAAACCCTCCATTTCAGCCTATGTTTGGCTTTTCTAGTGATGTTCTAGTCTTGCTGCAGTCTCAGCATTTGAATATTTATAGTTTTACTTGAATTTTATTTTATAGGAAGTCATATACATTTATTTCTGCTGCGTTGTCAGTGAAAACCTTCTCAGAACAACTCTAGAGGAAAGACAGGTAGATAAATGCATGGTATTCCCATGTATTAGTGCTCAGTGCATCTTACAAATGGATCAGCCCCACTCCAACACATGGTGTTTTAACAAATGGTGCTGCAAACCTGGATATCCACATGCAAAAGAATGATACTAGAAAAATTCTTGCCCTTCTATTACACCCTATACAAAAATTACGTCACAATGGCTTAAAGAACTAACCTTAAGAGTTAAACCTGTAAAACTCTTCAAAGAAAATGCTGAGGAAATCTTAGGGACATTAGAATTGGTAGTGGTTTCTTGGCAGGTAACATGATAATAAAAGAAAAATGGCAAATTAGACTCTATCGAAATATAAATACTTTTTTACATCAAATGACACTATTAAGAGAGTGAAAAGAAAATGCACAGAATAGGAGGAAATATTTGCCAATCATGTATCTGATAAAGAATTAATATCCAGACTATGTAAAGAACTACAACTTAATAATAGCAAAGCAATCACATTCAAAAATGGGTAAAATGCATGAATACACAATTCTCCAGAGAAGATACGTGATAAGGACATAAAAATAAGGAATTCCAAGAGGGGCATAACAAAATGCTCAGCTTCACTAGTCCAAGTACCGAAGAGGATGTGGAGAAAATGGAACAATTTGTGCACTGCTGTTGAGAGTGAGCAATGGTGCAGCCACCACAGAAACAGTGCGATGCTTCCTGAAGAAAGTAAAAACAGAATTTCCATATGACCCAACAATTCCATTTTTTGGCATATACCCTCAAAAATTTAAAGTAGGTATGTACACAGATAATTGTACACTCATGCTCATAGCAGCACTATTCCCAAAACCCAAACGGTGGATGCAACACAAGTGTCCGTCAGAGGATGACAAGATAAACAACCCATGGTGCACATGCACATGGAATATTATTCGGCCTTAAAAGTAAATAATATTCAGATTGGATGGAACCTTCAAAACACTCTAAGTGAAATAAGTCAGAAAAAGACAAATGTGATTTTTCACTTGTATGAGGCAGCTAGAACAAGCAAATTCATAGAAACAGAAAGTAGAGTACAGGTTACCAGGGGCTGAGGGTAGGAATAATGGGCAGCTGTCATTTAATGGGTACAGTTTCTGTTGGGATGATGAAATTGTTCTGGAAATGCATATTGGTGTTTTTGTAACCACCACCAATTGTAAATGTACTTAATGCCAATGAATTGTACACTGAAAAAAACTGTTAGAAGGTAAATTGTTGTGGTATGTGTGTTTTGTCACAATTTAAAAAATATATATCAACGCTAAATCCAATCACTTCTTACTCCTCTGCCGTTTCCACACCAAAACCATCCTCTCTAGGATAGTAAACTGGAAGGGCCTTTCAGCTAGGCTGCCTACGGTCTCATGCCCATGGTCCAATGCCGACACAACAGACTAGTGTGCCTTTCAAATGAGAATTAGAGCATATCCTATGAACAGTCCAGCTCCTTCCTTCTTGGGCACAATGAAACCACAGTTTCCCACCATTTCCTATGAGCTCCTTATCACAGGGCACCCTATGGCCACTTTGGCCTCATCCCATCACTCTCAGCCCAGTTCACTCGATTCCACTCATACCAGCCTCTTGTCTGCTCTGTCCTGTCTCTGCCACCTGCCCCTGCTGAGACTCCCACATGCACCTGCTCCCTAGGGATCCACATGGCTCACTCCTCCCACCATTAATGTCTCTTTTCAAATGTCACATGGTCAAGTTTTAGGAAAGGTCTTGTCCAGTGATCTCTGAAATCTAACCCCTTCCATTTCCACCTCTACTACCAATCTTCCAGCCTAGGCATATTTTCCTCAATGGCAGTTATCACTGATACTATGACAGATTTTATTTGTTTATTGTCTGTTCCTTATTAGGATTACCAAGAAAGAAAGAACCAAGAGCACATATAGATGATAGAAAGATAGATAAATGATTGATTGATAGATAGAGGGGGGGGGGATTTATAGGGCTAATTAGCTCACACAATTACAGAAGCTGAGAAGTCCCACAACAGACTGTCTGCAAGCTAGAGAACTAGAAAATCCAATAGTGGGGCTCAGTCCAAGATCAAAGGCCCAAGGACCCAGAAAAGGGAGCAAGAGGATAAAGGAGCACACTGGTGCAAGACTCAGAATCCAAAGACCGTCGAACCCGTAATTTCGATGTTCAAGGCAGGTGACGAAGGGTGTCCCAGCCTCAGCTCCAGAGAGAAACTAACAGAGAAAGAGAGACAGAGACAGAGACAAAGACAGAGGCAGAGAGAAATTTGCCTTCTATCTGCCTTTCTGTTCTATCTGGGCCCCAAGGTGATTGGATTGCGGCTGCCCACAGTGAGGGACGATCTTCTTCACTAGGTCCACCCACTCACATGCCAATCATTTCCAGAAACATCCTCACAGACACGAGTTTAATACTTACCATTTGAATAGTATATAATTTATTTTTTTGAGACAGGAGCTCACTGGCTGGAGTGCAGTGGTGTTCAAGGCTCAATGCAGCCTGAATCTTCCAGGCTTAAGCAACTCTTCCACCTCAGCCACCTGAGTAGCTGGGACTACAGGCATGCACTACCAAGACTGGCTAATCCTTTTGTATTTTTTGTAGAAATAGGGTTTCTCCATGTTGCCCAGGCTGGCCTAAAACTCATGGGCTCAAGCAATCTGCCTGCCTCAGTCTCCCAAAGTGCTGAGAATGTAGGCATGAGCCACCATGCCCAACCTAAGTAGTCTATGAATTTTTAAAATCACAACCATAGGAGAACCTTTACATAGAAACATGGTTGTCAAAATATTACTTATCAAAAGACAAAATGAAAGCAGATGGAGGTAAAAAAAACAGGAACACTGGCCACATCTCCTTGTTGGAGATGGGATGCAGCTTGTAAAGTCCATAAACTCTATGCAGACTTTATGACATGGAAAACTACTTGCATAATAATACTTTCAAAAAGCAACATTCAAAATAACCCACAACCACTCTGGGAGGCCAACATGGGTGGATCACTTGAGGTCAAGTGTTCAAGATCAGCCTGGCCAACAAGTGAAACCCTATCTCTACTTAAAACACAAAATTAGCCAGGCTTGGTAGCTCATATCTGTAGTCCCAGCTACTCAAAAGGGTGAGGCAGGAGAAACACTTGAACCCGGGATCCAGAGGTTGCAGTGAGCCAAGATCATGCCACTTCACTCCAGCACAGCAGACAGGAGCAAGACTCTATCAAATAAAAGATAATCCACAACTTATGAATGCAACTTTGTACAATGAAAGCATATATAAAATGTATATATACATAGAAAACAACAGAATGGAAATCAGCACCACTGCAAAAGACAGCTCCAGGGACCACCATTCACACTGCATTCCAGGAAGGTTTAATAATATAATAGCAGTGGTTCTTTTGAGGGGAGGCCTGGGTGACATTTCTCTCTTCTCTGCATTTTATTGTCTTTAAAATTCAACCAGGCATTGATCTGTGCATTTTAAAGTCTTCTGTAATCAAATATATTTTCACATTTCTAGTGTAGAAACATATATTTTAACATTCAAAATAAAACATTTGAAGTAAAATAACAATGAAAAGTCGCTGAACGCTGTGGCCGGCACCTGGAGTCCCAGCTACTCAGGAGGCTGAGGTGGGAGAATTGTTTGAGCTCAGGAGTTTGAGGCTATAATCACACCTGTGAATGGTGACTGCTCTCTAGCCTGGCAACATAGATCTCATCTTTAAAATAATAATAAAAAAAAGAGTTCAGATCTCCTGTCAATCTCAGCCTAAAACATATTTCTCATTGGAATTCCATATGGCAGAAATGTCTACTGATGGCTCTTTCAGAGACTAAAAAAATATTTTTCCTCTAAAATCCGTGACTCATCCTTCTATTACAGTGTTCACATGAGCAATGAAGTCAACACTAAAAATACCATCAGTTTATGGAATACTAATTATCTAATTCATAGATACATAAATTATAGTTATGTACATTTACATTATATTTATATACATATATATATATAAATTACCAGCACACCTGAGAGAGTGGGATTCTTCCCTTCCACAGTTGAAAATCTGAGTCCCTGAGAACCTAGGGGTTTCTTCTGGGTTCACTAAAAATGTTGGCCTTGAGAATTAAGAGACACTCAGCTTCCTCTAGGCTCACCTGGGTGTTAGTCACACCTGTGGAGGCTCCACAACAGCAGGAAGAGCAACTGAAAACCCTGGAAGCTTCACACTTGTAACAGTTCATGTTCAGTGGACTGCAGCTGAAAGATGGGCCAAGGTAAGAATACAGTTCCTTCCTTCAGTTGGTGGTGGCAGATGAGTGAATCAGTCAGCTACACATGAGCTGTGTGGTGTTCCTAGAGATATCTTTACTCTGCTGAGAACTCCACCCCACACAAACGAAAACTGTAATTACTGGCAAGCAGGATCCTCTTTAGGAAAGCAAAGCACTTTCCTAAGGCCAAACATTTTCTCTCCAAATGAGTTATTCTCATTGAATAACCTCTTACTCCCACTGAAATTAGCCCTAGAGTTGCATTTGAGCATTTGGATCCAAGACAGAAGTCACTTTTGCAGTTGGGTCTGGCTGATCTTGGATAATGTCCTGAAAGGAGGCTTTCTACTTGCAGAAGAACCAGGGTGAACTCTGGGTAGGAGATGATGTCTTGAGAAGAAAAGACAGGCAGATTCTCAAACTCAGGACTTTACCATAAAAAAGACTTTGGAATATATTTCTCAGTCTCTTTTTTATTATGATAAAATGTACATGACCACAAAAGTGTACATGAACACTGTAACCATTTGAAATGTACATTGCAGTGACAATTAGTAGGTTCAAAATGTTATATAACCATCATCACTCCCCAGTTCCAGAATGTTTTTGTCACCTCAGGGGAAATGCTGCATCTACTAATCAATCACCCTCCATTTCCACCTGCCACCAGACTCTGTCACCACAAATCCACTTTCTTTCTCTATAGATTTGCTTCTTCTAAATATTTCACCAAAAAATGGGTTAATAAATTACGTAGCCTTCTGTAACTGGCTTCCTTCCCTTATCATGTTTTCAAGATTCAGTAATGTTTTATCATGTACCACTGCTTTATTATTTTTATGGCCAAATAATATTTTATTGTAGAAATAAACTATATGTTATTTCTCCATTCATCAGTCAATGGATGTTTTCTTTTAACTCAAATAGGAAAAACAAGAGAAGAATTACACACACGCGCACACACACACACACACACATACACATATTGCAGGGTTCAGACAATCCCTCTCAGTTTTCTTTAACCTGTGAATGTCTTAATTTCTCCATTATTTCTGAAGGAATAGTTGCAGATATACAATTCTTGGCTGTCAGTCCTTTTACTTTCTTAACTTTAAATTTGTCATCCCAGTGCTTCCTGAGTCCCATGGTTTCTGACATAAACTTGTATGTTAATCATATTGAGGATCCATTGTACCTGAAAAGTTCCTTCTCTGTTATTGCTTTTAAGACAGTCTGTTTTTTGTTGGTATTTGACTGATTGATTATAATGTCTCTCAGTGTGGACATTTAGAAATTTTCACTGCTTAAAACATATCAAGTGTGTTGGACGTGTAGATTCATATTTTTTATCAAATTTGGGAGGTTTGGAGTTATTATTCCTCCAAAAAGCCATTCTTCTTTTGCTCCTTCCCTGCTTTCTTTGAGAACTCACAAAGTGCATATGCTTGGTGTCTCACAGATTTCTTAAGCTCTGTTCATTTTTCTTCATAATTTTGTTCTTTCTGCACCTCAAACTGGATGATTTCAATTGTCTTATCTTTAAGCTTGCTGACTCTTCATTCTGCATAGTGAAAGTTGCTTTTGATCTCCACTAGTGACTTCTTCATTTTAGTTATTGCACTTATCAGCTTCAAAATTTCTACTTGGTCTCTTTTTAAACTTTCTGTCTTTTTATTGATGTTCTCTATTTGAGTTAACATAGTTCTTCTGATTTTCTTTAGTTTTTTTGCCCATGATTTTCTTTAGCTCTATGAACATATTTAAGACTGTTGATTTAAAGTGTTTTTTCGGTATGTTCAATGGCCTTTCTCAGGAATAGTTTCTGTCTATTTCTCCTTTTTCCTGAGAATGGATCTTACTGTCTAGTTTAATTGGACCCCTCATTTTTATTTTGAATAGTACCATGTGATAACTTTGGAACTCACATTTTCTGAACTATTTTTGTATAGACTGTATTCTGTATTGTGCGTTATCACTGAAACCTCTATTTTGTTAGCTCAGTGGTCAACTTGTGATTTGACAGATATTTCCTTAAACATCTTTAGCCAAAAAAGAGGTGTGAACATAGGGCATTCTCAGGTGCTTTGTGAGCATGGGGAACCCAACCATGTGAATACTTGCAAAGGGAGTTTCACAAGACGGGTGGTCGAGCCCAGACACAGGGATGCCTGATAGAGGGAGGTTGAGATAAAGTTGAGTCAGGAACAGAAAAAGGAGAATCCTGTTAAAAGACAACCAGATGGCCTGCAGTCTTGAGGAACGATGTCTGGACGTAGATAAGTTTTATGATCACAAGGAATGTCCAGTACCTTTTATGACCACTGATTGTGTATCTGTCTTCTTTATCGTGTAGGGCATGTAATGTACAGATCTGCTCTTCCCCTTGCAATGACGTAAACAAGAAGCCTGGAAAATGTATATAATTCTTACTTGTGAGAAATAAAGTAGCTGTTGGAGTGCTGTCTCCTCAGTCCTCCTGACCCTGCCTGTCCTATCTCCTTTTCTTCCCATGCACCCCCCACTCAAGTTAGAATGCTTTTGCTGGTCAAGAGCTCCTGCCGTGCTACATACTGGGGTCATGAAGTAGAGTATACACACTTACAGATATATGGAAGCTTTTCAAAACCCATATTCCCCATCTCACTCACCCAGTTTCCCCTCCAGGCTTTTCTGCATGTCTATGACTTTCCTCATGTAATAATTTTTGCCCCAACTGGGCAGCTTCTGGTTCACTGATATTTAAATGCTTTTATTAGGTGCCCTCTACCTCTCCAACCTAAGGGAGTTATCAGTAGGGAAAATAAATGCAAAGGATTTATTTTCTTTTTCCTTTTCCTTTTTTTGTTTGTTTGTTTGTTTGTTTTTGGCAAGGTCTTTCTGTGAAGCCCAAGATGTAGTGCAGTGGCATGATCCTGACTCTCTGTAGCCTCAACCTCCTGGGCTTAAGCAATTCTCTCATCTCAACCTCTTGAGTAGCTGAGACTACAGGCATGTGCCACCATACCCAGCTAATTTATGTATTTTTTGTACAGATGGGGTTCCACCATGTTGCTCAGGCTGGTATCAAACTCCTGAGCTCAAGAAATCCACCCAGCTCAGGTTCCCAAGGTGCTGTGATTACAGCCATGAGTCACCATGCCCAGCCCAATGTAAGCCATTTCTTATCTGCCTTCATGGAGTCACCCAACAGAAAAAAAACAGACAATCACAATACTTTGAGAACGTGGTCCACTCGGCTTTCTCTGGCATAGGAACCCACTCTGGGTTCCCAGGCTGCTGTCTTCAAGATCACTGCAGACTTGGAGAGGGAGGAGTGAGTCAAGGGTAAGATATGGTGCCACAAAGCTCTGCTTCTGTGTTCCAGTACATTTTTCTGGACTTTCTAAGGTTGATGTAAATCTTTGATGATTTTTCAGCGTTCCAATGCAGTTGATTCTTTATCAACCCAATCAATCAGAATATCTAATGGTGAGTCCAGGAATCTGTGCTTTAATAGCTTTCCAAGAAAATTTTTTATCCTGATGTTTTACAAGCACATTGTCTCTGTGCAGGGCTGGCCTTTGGAGTTCTTATGCCACCATGTTCTCTGATGTCACTCCTAAGCCACTTTTGAATTGTGCTTATGCACCACAATTTCTGATCTGCTAAGTACTTTCACAAAACTCATCCATATAAACATTCATTAATTCTGGGTACTGTGCTCTATGGAGTTGAGTCTATGCAGCTGAGTCTCAAGAAAAAGAATCAAGCTTCCTTGGACTTCATAGAAGTCAAGAGTGAGGGTGCAGGGATAAATAAAGAAATTATAACACAACATGTTATGTATTTGACATGACTTTTTTCTTTGAAAGCTACATTATTAATATTTTATAATGACAGTACTGAGTAATATGTACCAATGATTACAAATTAAAATTTCTGTTTCCTTTCTCTTTCATTCTTATATATTCCTCTGTTCTTGTAGATATTTTTAGATGGCTATTTTGGAGAGCGCAAACATTTCATTTATACAATATTGTTTTGTCTTACCTTTATTCATGAAAGAGAGATTTGCCAGCCTCAAGTTTTTAGTTTGACATTGGTTTTCTGTCAGATCTTTGATGATGGTGTATCTTCTGGCTGCTGTGGCTGAGAGGGAAAAGTCAGTTACATTTTAATCTGGTTGTTTCTTAGATGGTCTGTGTTTCTTCTGTGGCTACTTTAAAGATCACTGCTTCTCTTTAGCATGTGAAGCTCCAGTGCAGTATGAATAAATGTGAATCTCTTTTTATTCAAAGAATTATGATACATTTGCTTAATATCTTAAAATAACCTCTTTCTGGAACACCTCTTTCCATTTACTCACTTCTCATCTTCTAGGAATTTAATTAGCCTAATGTTAAACCTCATTTAGCCACCACATACACTGTGGAGCCCAAAATAATGGCCTCACAAATATGACCAAGCCCTAAGAAACAGATCATTTAGATATGTTACTTTACACAGCAAAAGGGACTTTGCTGATATGCTTAAGAGCATGGACTTCAGATGGAGAGATTACTTTGGATTATGTGAGTGGCCCAGTCTGATTGCATGGTTTCTTTAAACTGGGGATGACTAAAGAAATATGGGTCAGATGGAGTGCTAAATTTCATCTAGATTAATTTCTTACTCTAGTAAAATAACATCATCTCTATATTTTATTCTTTAATTAAGTGGTAAAATGTATTAAAAGGTTTAAAATTTAAATATCTTTGCATTCTTGGGATATTTATCTTGGCCAAGACAGTGTGTTCATAACGCATTGGTTTATATTGTCTAGTAATATTTTTCTTAGAATTTTCACATCTAATTAATTAAAAGTAATTTTCCCGTAATATCTTTTTCCTTCTTTGTTCCCTAACTAGTTTTGTGATCAACGTTACTCCTGCCTAATAAAGTGAATTTGTTGGCTTTCTCTATATTTTCCTGTACATCTTAAATATTTTATATAAGGGCAGTATATACTTGATATAAGTTCTTTGAAGGTTTGGTAGAACCTACTTGTAAAACTGGATATGGTTGAAGGGAAATAGAATTTCCACAATGGTTTTAATTTCTTTACTTGTAAAAAGTCCATTGACATAATTTTTTCATAGTTTGAAAACTGTGTGAATCTCTACTATATCTGCAGTGGCATCTTTATCTGTCATAACACTTTGATTCATAGTGAACATTGCCTGTTTTATGTCTGTGCTCAAACAAACATCTGATTTAGCTGACTGTGCCCTCAGCAGTGGCAGCTGCCAGGTCAGCCTTGGTGAATGGTGACTCAATTGCTGTGCCCATGCAGTGTCCATCACAGCCCCCATGGACGCTTTGTGCAGGAGCGCCATGAGCAAGTCCTGTGTGGCTGAGTGGCATCAACCATCAAGCCATCCTGTCCACCTGGTTACAAGGAGCCCTACTCTCTGAGAGACCCACTGGTGGGCATTCACATGTAAGCTCTATCTTCACATGCTCTGCCCATGGCAAGAAGTCTATGTGTTCCTCCCTCCTCCACCCTGCAGTTTTCCAACTTCATTTTCCCCAAGTTCCAGACTGACCAGTCAAACCAGGAACCACTGTCCATGTTTCATTCATTCATGCACTGCTGGTACATCATGTCACACCCCCACCTCCCATGGGCCTGTTTGGGTCTTGACTCCTAGTTCCTGGCTCAAAAGCCATTTCCAAAGGTGTTCTGATGTCAGCTCCCAAGCTGACTGCTCTTGTTGTAGATTCTCCTCTTTAGATCTGAGTCATAGGCATTTATTTCCTGGTTTTTTAATAATTGCACTGATTTTTTAAGTGAAGCCTTTCTAAGGACTGTCAGCAAGAGATTCTTTATTAGTTTAGAGAGAATTGTTTCAAAACACCAGAAATGTATACTTGAATGAAGGACAACATGCATGGAGAAGGGTGGACAAACCACAAATGGGCCGTGGGTTTTCACAAAGTGAACACTCAGGTAAACAGCACCCACATCAAGGAACAGCATTGCCAGCCTCCAGGAAGCATCCTAGGGTTCTGCTTGGTCACCAATCACTCTCTCTGACCCTAGAGCAGACACTGTCTTGATTTCTAATAGCATAAATGAGATGAGTCAGTTCTGGATACAGTAACTCTTATGTCCCACGTCTTGCTGTGTGTGGTCATAACCTGTACACTCCCATAGCTGTCAGGTGCTCCACTTTATAAATAGCTCACATTTCCTGTCTCGCCACTATTGATAGACATTTGTGTTACATCCAGATTTCTTCAAATTATGCTGCGATGAATAATACTTTCATAACTTTGGGCACACCAATGCATGCATTTATATGTATATATATCCAAGAGTGCAATTGCTGGGTCACAGGTTGTGGGGTGCTTGGTTTAATCTCTCAAAAAGCAAGTCTCTATGAATAGGCCAATAGTAGAAGAGGATAAATCCCTTATTTTAGAAATTATTAAAATAATACTTGAGAAGAAATAGAAGACTGAAACTACAACTCTTTTGATATTTGTAATGAATTAACAGATCTAGCCATTGAAAAATAATGGCAATTTACATCACAAAAAAGGAAATAACCAGTATTAAACTCCTTCTCTTGATGAAAAACATTATATAGTATCATCAAAACTCATGGGGAAAAACCTGAATTGATGCAAACCTCTATACCAACCTACAAATGCTTGAAAATACAGGTAATAGAAATGCATATTAAATCATATCTTGGGGCACAGTCCACAAAATGCAAACAACAGGAAACTCTACCAGACAATATTAATTTCAAAGGGAGAAACTATAGAACAAATGGAAACAAAAAACATTTTAAAAAGTAAAATTAAAACCGTCTCTACTAAAAAATACAAAAAATTAGCTGGGCATGGTGGCGCGTGCTTGTAATCCCAGCGACTCAGGAGGCTGGGGCAGGAGAATTGCCTGAACCCGGGAGGCGGAGGTTGCCGTGAGCCGAGATCGCGCCATTGCACTCCCGCCTGGGTAACAAGAGCGAAACTCCGTCTCAAAAATAATAATAATAATAATAAAATAAAATAAAAATAAAAATAAAAAGTAAAATTAAACTATAATTATGGATGATAAACATATAAAATAGAACAGGGAAGTGCTGACCATAAAAGTCAGAATGTGATTGATTTAATAGGGAAGAATTTATTATTGAGCTGGGACAACTGATGGGTTTCTAGGTCAGTTGACAAACTTCTCTCTCTCTGATGGTTAACATTTGATTAAAGGTCACCATTTTTAAGATCTTTTTTCTTTTATGTTACCTGTGTTTGATTTTATGACAAGAAGTCTAATGAAGAAAAAACAATTATGGGACATGGTTCCTGTTCTGCACAAAGCCTCCTTCCATCCCACTCTCTGGACACTGAGCACCAGAAAAACCAGCAGCTCCAGGACTCCATTGCATGCAGTGAGGGCTACCTCACTTCTTTCATAAATAAATAAATATATATATATATTTTTTTTTAATTGAACTTTAGGTTCTGGGGTACATGTGCAGAACATGCAGGATTGTTGCATAGGTACCAACATGGCAATGTGGTTTGCTGCCTCCATCCGCATCACCTTTATCTGGTGTATCTTCCCATGTTATCCCTCCCCAACCTCCCTACCCCCCCGTCCCTCCCCTATTCCCTCACAACAGACCCCAGTATATGATGTTCCCCTCCCTGTGTTCGTGTGTTCTCATTGTTCAACACCCACCAATGAGTGAGAACATGTGCTGTTCTTGTGTCAGTGTGCTGAGAATGATGGTTTCAAGATTCATCCATGTCCCTACAAAGGACACAAACTCATCAATTTTTGTGGCTGCATAGTACTCCATGGTGTATATGTGCCACATTTGCCTTGTCAAGTCTATCATTGATGGGCATTTGTGTTGGTTCCAGGTCTTTGCTATTGTAAACAGTGCCACAATGAACATACATGTGCATGTGTCTTTATAATAGAATGATTTATAATCCTTTGGGTATATACCCAGTAATGGGATTGCTGGATCAAATGGAATTTCTATTTCTGGATCCTTAAGGAATTGCCACATTGTCTTCCACAATGGTTGAACTAATTTACACTCCCACCAATAGTATAAAAGTGTTCCTATTTCTCCACATCCTCTCCAGCATCTGTTGTCTCCAGATTTTTTAATGATTGTCATTCTAATTGGCGTGAGATGGTATCTCAATGTGGTTTTGATTTGCATTTCTCTAATGACCAGTGATGATGAGCATTTTTTCATATGTTTGTTGGCCTTAGAAATGTCTTCTTTGGAAAAGTGTCTGTTCATATCCTTTGTCCACTTGTGAATGGGTTTGTTTGGTTTTTTCTTGTAAATCTGTTTTAGTTATTTGTAGATTCTGGATGTTAGCAGTTTGTCAGATGGGTAGATTGCAAAAAAATTTTCCCATTCTTTTGATTGCTCGTTTACTCTAATGATTGTTTCTTTTGCTGGACAGACGCTCTGGAGTTTAATTAGATCCCATTTGTCTATTTTGGCTTTTGTTGCCAATGCTTTTGGTGTTTTAGTCATGAAGTCCTTGCCTATGCCTATGTACTGGATGATTTTGCCTAGATTTTCTTCTAGGGTTTTTATGGTGTTAGGTCTTATGTTTAACTCTTTAATCTATCTGAAGTTAATTTTAGTTTAAGGTGTCAGGAAGGGGTCCAGTTTCTGCTTTCCGCACATGGCTAGCCAGTTTTCACAGCACCATTTATTAAACAGGGAATCCTTTCCCCATTGCTTGTTTTTGTCAGGTTTGTCAAAGATCAGATGGTTGTAGATGTGTGGCATTGCCTCCGAGGGCTCTGTTCTGTTCCATTGGTCTATATCTGTCTTGGTACCAGTACCATGCTGTTTTGATTACTGTAGCCTTATAGTATAGTTTGAAGTCAGGTAGCATGATGCCTCCAGCTTTGTTCTTTTTGCTTAGAATTGTCTTGGCTATGCAGGCTCTCTTTTGGTTACATATGAAGTTTAAGGTGTTTTTTTTCCAGTTCTGCGAAGAGGGTCATAGGTTGCTTGATGGGGATATTGTGGAATCTATAAATTACTTTGGAAAGTATGGCCATTTTCACAATATTGATTCTTCCTAACCATAAGCATGAAATGTTTCTCCACCTCTTTGTGTCCTCTCTTATTTCGTTGAGCAGTGGTTTGTAGTTCTCCATGAAGAGGTCCTTTACATCCTTTGTTAGTTGTATTCCTAGGTATTATATTCTCTTTGTAACAATTGTGAATAAGAGCTTGCTCATGATTTGTCTCTCTTTAAGTCTGTTATTGGTGTATAGAAAAGCTTGTGATTTCTGCACACTGATTTTGTATGCTGAGACTTTGCTGAAGTTGCTTATCAGTTTCAGGAGATTTTGGCCTGAGATGATGGGGTCTTCTAAATATACAATCCTGTCATTTGCAAATAGAGACAATTTGACTTCCTCCTTTCCTAACTGAATAATCTTTATTTCTTTTTCTTGCTTGATTGCTGTGGCTAGAACTTCCAATACTATATTGAATAGGAGTGGCGAGAGAGGGCATCCTTGTCTAGTGCCAGATTTCAACAGGAATGTTTCCAGTTTTTTGCCCATTCTGTAATATATTGGCTGTGGGTTTGTCATAAATAGATTTTATTATTTTGAGATATGTTCTGTTGATACCTAGTTTATTGAGAGTTTTCAGTACAAAGGGCTGTCGAATTTGGTTAAAGGCCTTGTCTGCATCTATTGAGACAATCGTAGTTTTTGTCTTTGGTTCTGTTTATGTGGTGAAGTACATTTATAGACCTGCGTGTGTTGAACCAGCCTTGCATCTCCCGGATGAAGCCTATTTGATCATGATGGATAAGCTTTTTGATGTGCTGTTGCAATCAGTTTACCAGTATTTTATTGAAGATTTTTGCATCTATGTTCATCATGGATAGTGGCCTAAAATTTTCTTTTTTTGTTGAGTCTCTGAGGTTTTGGTATCAGGATGATGTTGGTCTCATAAAATGACTTGGGAAGGATTCCCTCTTTTTGGATTGTTTGGAATAGTTTCAGAAGGACTTGGTACCATCTCTTCTTTGTATGGTAGAATTCAGCTGTGAACACATCTGGACCTGGGCTTTTTTTAGTTGGTAGGCTATTAATTGCTGCCTCAACTTCAGCCCTTGTTATTGGTCTATTCAGGGTTTTGACTTCTTCCTGGTTTAGGCTTGGGAGGATGCAAGTGTCCAGGAATTTATCCATTTCTTCCAGGTTTACTGGTTTATGTGCATAGAGTTGTTTGTAGTAATCTCTGAAGGTAGTTTGTATTTCTGTCTAATCGGTGGGACTATCCCCTGTATCCTATTTTATTTCATGTATTTGGTTCTTCTCTATTTTCTTTTTTTATTAATTTGGCTAGCAGTCTGTCTATTTTGTTGATCTTTTCAAAAAACCAGCTCCTGGATTTATTGAGTTTTTGAAGGGTTTTTTTTTTGTGTGTCTCTATCTCCTTCAATTCTGCTCTGATCTTAGTTATTTCTTGTCTTCTGCTAGGTTTTGAGTTTTTTTTATCTTGCTCCTCTAGCTCTTTCAATTTTGATGATGCGGTGTCAATTTTAGATCTTTTCTTGCTTCTCATGTGGGCATTTATTGCTACAAATTTTCCGCTAGACACTACTTTAAATGTGTCCCAGAGAATCTGGTACTTTGTGTCTTTGTTCCCGTTGATTTCAAAGAACATCTTTATTTCTGCCTTCATTTCATTGTTTATCCAGTGGACATTCAGGAGCCAGTTGTTTAGCTTCCATGAAGTTGTCCGGTTCTGAGTGAGTTTCTTAATCCTGAGTTCTAATTTGATTGCACTGTGGTCTGAGAGCCTGTTTCTTATGATTTCCATTCTTTTGTGCTTGCCAAGGAGTGATTTATTTCCAATCATGTGGTTTGTTCTAGAGTAGGTGTGATGTGGTGCTGAGTAGAATGTATATTCTGTGAATTTGGGGTGGAGATTTTTGTAGATGTCCATTAGGTCCACTTGGTCCAGATCTGAGTTCAAGTCCTGGATATCTTTGTTAATTTTCTATCTGGTTGATCTGTCTAATATTGAAAATGGGGTGTTAAAGTCTCCTGCTTTTATTCTGTGAGAGTCTAAGTCTCTTTGTAAGTCATTAAGAACTTGCCTTGTGTATCTGGGTGCTCCTGTATTGGGTGCGTATATATTTAGGATCGTTAGCTCTTCTTGCTGCATTGATCCTTTTACCATTGTGTAATGCCTTTCTTTGCCTCTTTTGATCTTTGTTGGTTTAAAGTCTATTTTTTCAGAGACTAGGATTGCAATTCCTGCTTTTTTTTTTTTGCTCTCCATTTGGTTGTTGAATCTTCCTCCATCCCTTTATTTCTAGCTTATGTGTGTCCTTGCATGTGAGATGGGTTTCCTGGACACAGCTCACCAATGGGTTTTGACTCTTTATCGAATTTGCGAGTCTGTGTCTTTTGATTGGGCATTTAGCCCGTTTACTTTTAAGGTTAATATTGTTATGTGTGAATTTGATCCTGCCATTTTGATGCTAGCAGGTTGTTTTGCCCATTAGTTGACGCAGTTTCTTCATTGTGTCGACTGTCTTTACCATTTGGTACATTTTTGGAGTGGCTGGCACTGGTTGTTTCTTTCAGTGTTTAATGCTTCTTTCAGGAGGTCTGTAAGGCAGGCCTGGTGGTGGCGAAATCTCTCAGCAATTGCTTGTCCATAAAGGATTTTATTTCTTCTTCTCTTATGAAGTTTAATTTGGCTGGATATGAAATTCTGCGTTGAAAGTTCTTCTCTTTAAGGATATGGAATATTAGATCCCACTCTCTTCTGGCTTGTATGGTTTCTGGTAAGAGATCCGCTGTGAGTCTGATGGGCTTCCCTTTGTGAGTAACCTGACCTTTCTCTCTGGCTTCCCTTAGCATTTTTTCCTTCATTTCAACCGTGGTGAATCTGACGATTATGTGCCTTGAGGTTGCTCTTCTTGAGGAATATCTTTGTGGTGTTCTCTGTATTTCCTGGACTTGAATACTGTCCTGCCTTGCTAGGTTGGGGAAGTTCTCCTGGATAATATCCTGAAGAGTGCTTTCCAGCTTGGATTCATGCTCTCCGTCACATTCAGGTACACCTATCAAACGTAGATTAGGTCTTTTCACATATTTCTATATTTTTTATATTTTAATGGAGGCTTTGTTTGTTTCTTTTCACTCTTTTTTCTCTAATCTTGCCTTCACATTTTTTTTCATTGAGTTGATCTTCAATCTCTGATATCCTTTCTTCTGCTTGGTCGATTCGGCTATTGAAACTTGTGTATGCTTTGCAAAGTTCCTTTATTCTGTTTTTCAGCTCCGTCAAGTCATTTATATGCTTCTCTAACCTGTTTATTCTCGTTAGTATTTTGTCAAAACTTTTTTCAAGATTCTTAGCTTCTTTGCCTTGGGTTAGAATATGTTCTTTTAGCTCAGAGAAGTTTGTTATTACCCACCTTCTGAAGCCTGCTTCTGTCAATTCATCAGACTCATTCTCGATCCAGCTTTTTTCCCTTGCTAGTAAGGAGTTGTAATTCCTTGGAGGAGGAGAGGTATTCCGGCTTTGGGTGTTTTCATTCTTTCTGTGTTGGTTTCTCCCCGTCTTTGTAGATTTATCTACCTGTGGTCTTTGTAGTTGGTGACTTTCAGATGGGGTCTCTGAGTGGGCACCCTTTTTGTTGATGCTAAAGTTATTTCTTTCTGTTTCTTAGTTTTCCTTCTAACAATCAGGCCCATCTGCTGTAGGACTGCTGGAGGTCCACTCCAGACCCTGCTTGCCTGGGGATCACCTGCAGTGGCTGCGGAACAGTAAGAGTTTCTGCCAGTTTCTTCTTCTGTTATCTTCATCCCAGAAGGATACCTGCCAGATATCAGAGTTCTCCTTTATGAGGTGTTGCTTTGGATATACGGGGTCAGGAAGCTGCTTGAGGAGACAGTCTGACCCTTATAGGAGCTCGAGTGCTGAGCTGTGAGCTCCATTGTTTTGTTCAGAGCTGCTGGGCAGGTAAGTTTAAGTATGCTGCAGCCGAACTCATAACTGCCTTTTTTCCCAAGTGCACTGTCCTGGGAAGGTGGTGCTTTATTTATAAGTTCCTGATGTGCTGCTGCCTTTTTTCAGAGATACCTGCCCAGCTCGGAGGTAGTCTAGTCACAGTCTGCCAGCAGAGGCATTGCTGAGCTGCCATGGGCTCTGCCCAGCTGCTGCGTGAACTTCCTTGCAGCTTTGTTTATAGAAGTATAGTTAGAACTGCCTCGGTAATAGGGGTCTGCCTTGGTAATGGGAGACTGCCTCAGTAATAGTGGATTGCCTCAGTATTGACAGACTGCCTCAGCAATGGTGGACTGCCTCAGTAATTGTGGACTGCCTCAGTAATAGCAGACTGCCTTGGCAGAGGTGGCCTGCCTTGGTAGCGGTGGACTGCCTTGGTAATGGCGAACACCCTTCCCCCCACAGAGCTGGCCTCTCCCAAGTCCAGCTGCACTTGTTGTGAAATTCTCAATCCAGAGCATTTTAGATTGCTGGTCTTTCTGGGGGTGGGACCCACCGAGCCAGATCACCTGGCTCCCTGTTTTATCCCACTTTTTTTCACTTGAATGGGTGACTCTGTTTCCCAGGCATTCCAGGCACCAGTTCAAATGGCCGCCCAGATTTGCGTGAATTTTTGTGCAGAGACCTGCTGCACTGGCTGAAACAGCCATGCTGGAAACTTGTGGCTCTTTTCAGCCCAGGAATCTCCTGGTCTTTGGGCAGTAATAACTCATTTGGAAATATGGTGATCACTCACCCTCTGCCTTGTTCTTGCTGGGAACTGCACTCTAGAGCTGTTCTTATTCAGCCATCTTGGATCCACCTATAGTATAGTCAGAAGACTATACTAGACATACTGGATATCCTATAGGATATTAAATCCGCTCATTTCATTGACAACTTCATGTTGACTGGGGTGGATGAGCAGCAGTCAGAAACTGCACTGGAGTCCTTGGCAAAATACATGCCTCTAGAAGGTGAAGATAAACCTTACAGAGCTTCAGGAATGGCTACCAAAGTGAAGTTTTATGGAAGAAAGTTGTGTCCCCTCCAGGGTAAAATACAAACTGTTTTATCCTTACCAGAAGGAAGGAAGCACACTGCCTGATAAGCCTCTTTGAGTTGTGACACCACATTCCATATCTAGGTATGTTACTTTGGCCCATACTCTAATGACATAGGAGGAGGCCAGCTTCAAGTGGGGCCTGCACAGGAAAGGACCCTGCAGCAGATCCAGGCCATGGTGCAAGCAGCCACCTTCCTTCAGACTTCCTGGTGCTGGTGGTGCCGGTGGTGGGGAAAAATGCAGGAAGGAGCTGAACCAAGCACCAGTGGGAGAGTCACAGTGGAGGGCCTGGGATTCTGCAGAAAGATCATGTCATCCACAGCAGAGACATAGCCCCCTGTAAGAAGCAATGTTTAATGTTGCTGGTCCTGATTTTGTAGATTACTTGACCACAGAACACCAAGCAACTATGTGGTTCTAAGTGCCGGTGTGACCCACAAAATCACAGACTGCACAGGCCCAACAGCATCCATCATGAGGTGAAAATGGCCCACCTGGGTTGAGCTTGAATCCCATGTTGACACCTTCAGAAAACACCCAAGTCTGAGGTGGCACTGAACAACCAGACAACGGAAGTTAGCCGGCCCTCACTGTGGGTCAGCCAAGGCCTGGTAGGATGGACTCATGAATGGAGCAAGCACAGTGTCAGGCATGGGGCTACACATGGGACCAGAAGCACTGACTTCCCCATACCAAGGAAGATCCAGGTGCTGCCATCTCTGAATGTCCAACTCATCAGCATTTGAGGCCCATGATATACTCTGGTGGGCACTATTTCTCTAGGTGACTTACTAGCCACTAAGTAACAAAGTTACTACATTTAGACACTTCCATCCTGGAAGGGCCACAGGTTCATCTTCACAGCGTTAGGCACCTATTCCATGGGGGGTTTCCTGCCTTGCTCTCAGACACTCTGTCAGCACCACTCTCTGGATACTGTTATATTCCTGATCTGCAGGCTAGGCGGTGCTCTCAGCCCATTATCTGCCTGAAGGACTCCCTTGGCAGGAAAGTTTCAGCGTTTCCGTGGCTGTGGGTTCCACTAATCCTATCACCATCTCCACCACCCAGGTGCTACCAGCCACAAGGAATGCTGGACAGGTCTTCTACAGCCACAACTCAGTGCCAGCCTGGAGGAAGCACTCTGAGGGGTGGGTGCCATCTTTTAGGACTTGGTGCATTGTTTGAATCAGGGACATCTGTACAGTGCTGTGTTCTCAACAGGAAGCACATGTGGTTCCAGAAATCAAAAAGTGGAAGCAGGTATGGCTCCATGTCCAATCCCTTAGATCCACCCACGGGGGTATTTTGCATGTTTTATCTCCCAACACTGGGCTGTGCAGAGTAGGAGGTCCTGGTTTCCACAGGAGGGTACCCTTCAAAGGAGACAAAAGACAGCCCACTGAACTACACATTATGGTTGTCACCAGAGAAGGTTAGACAGTGTGTGCCCAGAGACCAGCTGGTGACAAGAGGAGTCTCCTCCTCCCCAGGCCCAGGTAACAGACCCTCATCTCCAGGAGGAGGCATGGCTCCTTTCACACAGTGAGGGCAGAAGTGTGTGTAGAAACCAGAGATCACCTGGGGGAATTCTGGCTTCCTTGCCCCATTGTAAGTGTGAGCAGAGTCATCCAGCAATTCAGCCTGAGACAACTTGATTTCCAAGGACCCACACCTGTCAGGGCAGAAGGTTTGATTCACACTCCTGAGTAATCTCCCAAGGCCCTGCTCCTGTGCCCTGACATCCTCTGTAGCATTGCTGCTGAGGCTCTGATTCCCGTGGGCTACTCCCAACCAGTGATGGGTCACACCAGTGACACTAAGGTAGGACATTCCTGATGTGGGCCAAGATGGCCAGGGGCAGACCTGTGCTACTTCTAGTTAAATAATTACAAGCTTGCTTTGCTTGTTACACCTGAGATTTGTGCCATGTATCAAATATTGAATTAAGAAAATTCCTAACTATGGTGCAGTACAATAAAAATTGTTTAAGGTCTGTAAAAAGAGAAATAGAGTGGTAACAGTGAGGAAGGAGACCCAGGCATCTAGGATCACCTCCCGCTTGACCTCCACACTGCGGTTCAATAGAAGAAAAGGCTGGCAGACAGACACCTCCTGAATCACCTTCCTGTAAAGAGCAGGCATGGTGTTGGGGGAATCTTTCCGGAAGACACCGTTTTTACTTAAACAAGATCAAACCCCTACCCCAGTCCTCCACTGGAGACCAGAAACCTTTCACATGTAATTCCTAAAACTGTAAACCCAAGACCCTTTCCAATTTTAGTATATGTGCTGCCGAAGTGAGCAACCAAGACCCTTTCGTATGTGACTTCTAGCACTGTCAACCTAAGATCCTTTCACGTGTAATATCTAGAGCGTAAGCCTATATAAAGGCAGAGCTTCTCTTTGTTGCGGGAGCTAAGTCATTTAGACAAATCATCGCCCGGCTCCCAGCCGTAATATTAATAATAAACTTCTTCCTTCCCCGTTCGGTGTTCGAGAGGTCTGTTTCTCGTGGCTTCTCCTTCTACAACAGGAGGCCTATAGTAAAGACCACTTGAGAGCACTCTAAAGTCACAGAACACAGCGGTGTGGTTGCAAGGCAGCAAAGACTGCTTTGGTCCCGGGATCTCTTCCCAACGTAGGGTCTGTATGGGGGTCTCTTAAAGAGGGCTTGTGCAAGAACACTGGGAAAGAATGCAACCTCTGCTCACAAGACTCGTGAGGGTCTTTGCAGATGGAAGCTTGAGAGGCCAGAAAGCCTTGCAGGGCAGAGAGAACCGGAACACCATAGGCTCTGCCTATGTTCTCAGAATACGGAGTAATTCTGATTGCTCTGTGTCCGCACTGCTCAGGAGATAAAAGCCCCTTAATACACTCAGTGTGGTCAGACCTTATGGAGCCTTATCTGCTGTGCCTCTTCACAGATCCACCTTGTTAAACAATGGGTGGTAAAACTCAGTGTCCTAAATTAGCATTTCTTAGAAGAACCACATTTGCTATTGAATGCTGCAGATCCAAGCTCTCCTCTCCCCCAACAATCTTTTCACCTCCCCTCCCCACATCCCGCAAGATTAACAAGATAATGCACCTAATAAAAGCCTGTGGAGCCCAGAGCTCAGCGCCAATGTGGTCTCCCCTGCCCTAGAGTGCATTGGCCCCCTGGACCCATCTTGTAGAATTCTACTCTTGTCTTTGTCTTAATTCTTTTCTCACTCCCTTGTCACCACCAGGGTTCAGGGCACCCACATGCAGGGTTGGGGCTGGCTCCCAACACCTGGGAGACAGGGGACTCCTCTGATAGCCAATTCTGCCTCCAGGACTCCTCCATGGCCTTGCTCAACTCTCCTTAGATTGTGGTCTTGCACCCTCCAGTAAACTTTCTCTCCCGTCCATCACTGAGGTTGACACTTGCATCTTCATCTGTTGCCTTTCCCAGAGTAACCGATCTTTCTCATCATACTGTCTGAAAGGTGTGTCCCCTAATAAAATGTTGTAACTTTAATCCAATGATGGCACTTGCTTTTTGGGGTGTTTGGACTACAAAATCATTTTCATCTGTGCACCAGTGACCTCTTACTTATTCCAATTTGTAAAATCCTCTTGTTTATTCAACTTCTTCTACCTGCAGTGGTTCCGTTTTGCTGGTATTTGTATTATGCTTTTGAGTTAGTTGATGTTTGTTGATTTAAGTCACAAAATTTGGGGATAGTTTGTTACACAGCAAAGGATAACTGATGAAGCCCTCTTACATTTTCATTATTCTCTAGAGGTTATCCACATCTGTTTTACTTCCCCCCATTTGCATAATATTAGCAATGTATGCGGCTTCTAGTTCCTCAAAGCATATTTTTTCTTTTTCTTTTTCTTTATTTTAGTTTCTTCTCTCCTTTGTTTCTTTTTCTTTCCTCCGTCTCTCCCCCCCATTCTTTTCTATTTTCATTCAAACTCTCGCTCTCCCTTTTTATCACTCCCTTTCCTTCTCTTTCCTCCTTTTCTCTTTCCTTCTTTTCCTCTTTCACTCCTTCCTCCCTTCCCCCTTCTTTCCCTCCCAAACAAAAGATAACTCCTATACATAATGTGCATTACGGGAAATAAATGCAGTAGGAATTTGCTATACAGGAAGTGTAAAAGCCAGCAAAACTAACTAATAGTTGGTTTAGGTATATACATACACACACACACACACACACACACACACACACACACACATATTATATATATATATATAACATGTAATATATGTTATTATATGTATATAATAATATTTAATATATTACGTTATTTTTGTTATTTTTTATATATTTAAAATAACATGTTATTTTATATATATAAAACATGTAATATATTATATATTATTATATATATGTTTACATATATATATATTACATGTTATTTTTGTTATATATATGTATACATATTGCACAAATCTTTAAAGAAACACACAGGAATAATAAACACAAGATTCAGGATGGAGTCTCCTTCTGGGGGATGGGAATGGGCAGCAGCCCAGGGTAGCTTTACAGGTTTTGTGTTTTATGCCAGTTCTGGGCACCCTGATAGTTAATTGATTATAATTCCTTAAACAGAGTTTTTCAAAATAACATATATCTGGTTTTTGTAGAAAGGAAAGAGAAAAGAATACCAAAGTTCACTGCAAGAATCCTTAACAAGAACTACTTATATTGGAAGAAAACCACAGAGAATTGTAAGGAGTCATGTGACAGAGAGGACATCGATGCCATGAAAATGGCCTTGGATAGAAATAGGTCATTTGATCCTTGGGTCACTGGCATCTCTCTAGATTTTCAAGTATACAGTGTTCAATCTGATGTGCAAGGTAATTCCATCTTGCAAAGGATATGATGTTACATTTTACCACACATATGACTGAATTAAACTTTTACAGAATTGGAAATGCACAACATTGATCAAAATGAATGAAACCACAAAATAGTAGAAAGGAATAATCAGTGATGGAAGAGTAAATATGGATGGAAAACAAGAGGATTGCAAAAAATTAAAAAAAAAAAAAACACTTCAGAAGCATATAATAGCAGTGCTACTTAGAATCATAGCGGTGTCCGAATCACTTCTATCACATCTCATTCAATACCAGAACATAAAAAGTTTATTATAGAATGCCCACTGAAAAGCCAGTTTTTGAAAAAACTTGTTTCTCAATTTGAACTATTTCTGTCAACTCCACCAAACCAAAGTTATTGACATCATGCTAAGCTAGATGTGTTGACTGAAGTATGAGATTCACATTTTTGTAAATGAAAAGCAATCTGATTAGGCAATTTGGCAATGTTTTTCTAAGTGAAACCAAGTTTACTAGAGAAGCAAAGAAACAAAACAAGGGCTCCTCCACAGACAGAGCAGACAGATCAGCATTTGTTCTTGTTGCTTTGTTTGTTTTGCTTTTTAGTGTAGGCAAATGTTTTATGAAGATGATATTTGAACAAGAAAATTGGCACTTGGGGCATACCTCCACTAAATTTGAGACATCTTAGACAAAACAAAGACTTATTTTCAAGGCATTATTTTTATGGCACTGAAGTCTTGGAACTATTTGATCCAGTTACTCTATGTTCTCAACTGTGTTAACTCATTGTAGAAAACATTGTTGTTATTAAAGGTATTTGCAAGAAAAACTCAAAGATGTTAAATCTCCTTTCTCTGTCTCAAACTGTTTTCCCCTGAGCACCCAAGGCTCTTTGATATCTCAAACTTTTAATCATTAATTTAAAAAGAAAAGCTTATCACAGAATTAGAAAAAACTATTTTAAAATTCATATGGATCCAAAAAAGAGCTTGTGTAGCCAGGAGAATCCTAAATAAAAAGAACCAAGCTGGAGGCATCAGGCTATCTGACTTGAAATTATACTACAAGGCTACAGTAACCAAAACAGCATGGTAATGGTACAAAAACAGGCACATAGACTAATGGAACAGAATAGAGAACTCAGAAATAAGACCACACATCTACAACCACTGGATGGTCAACAAACCTGACAAAAACAAGCAGTGGGAAAAGGATTCCTTATTTAATAATTGGTGCTGGGAGAACTGGCTAGCCATATTGAGAAAATTGAAACTGGACCCCTTCCTTATACCTTACACAAAATTTAACTCAAGATGGATTAAAGACTTAAATGTAAAATTCAAGACTATAAAAACCCTGAAAGAAAATCTAGGCAATACCATTCAGAACATAGACATTGGCAAAGATGTTATGATGAAATTGCCAAAAGCAACTGCCACAAAAGCAAAAATTAACAAATGGGATCTTATTAAACGAACACGCTTCTGCACAGCAAGAGAAACTATCATCAGAGTGACAGACATCCTACAAAATGGGAGAAAAAATTTTCAATATATCTTTCAAAATATCCATCTGACAAAGATCTAATATGCAGAATCTACAAACAAATTAGTCAAATTTACACGAAAAAAAACCACTTTCTTAAAAAGTGGACAAAGGACATGAACAGACACTTCTCAAAAGAACACATACATGCAGTCAACAAACATATTTTTAAAAACTGAACATCACTGATCATTAGAGAAATGCAAATCAAAACCACAATGAGATACCATCTCATGCCAGTCAGAATGGCAATTTTTAAAAAGTCAAGAAACAACAGATGCTGGGGAAGTTGAGGAAAAATAGGAATGCTTTTACACTGTTGGTGGAAATGTAAATTGGTTCAACCATTGCGGAAGACACTGTGGCAATTCCTCAAAGATTTAGAACTAGAAATACCATTTCACCAAGCAATCCCATTACAGGGTATATACCCAAAGGAATAGGAATCATTTTATTATAAAGATACCTGCATGCATATGTTCATTGCAGCACTATTCACAATAGCAAAGACATGAAATCAACCCAAATGCCCATCAACGATGGACTGGATAAATAAAATACGGTACACCTATACCAAGGAATATTCTGCAGCCCTGAAAAGGAATGAGATCAAGTCCTTTGCAGGGATATGGATGAAGCTGGAAGCCATTATCCTCAGCAAACTAACACGGGAACAGAAAACCATACACCGCATGTTCTCACGTGTAATTGAGAGTTAAGCAATGAGAACACATGGACACAGGGAGAGGAACAACACACACTGGGGCCTGTTGTGGGTGGGAGGTGGGGGGCAGCATTAGGAAAAATACCTAATGCATGCCAGGCTTCATACCTAGGTGATGGGGTTGATAGGTGCAACAAACCACCATGGCACACGTTTACCTATGTAACAAACCTGCACATCCTGCACATGTACCCTAGAACTTAAAATAAAATAAAATTAAAATTCAAGGGTAAAGCAGTATTTAAAATTAAATTAAAAGACAAGCTTAAACCATATGAAAGAACAATAATTAGATAAAAGAAGGCTTTGATTTACAAAATTCTGAAATAATACCTTTAATTTTGCTTTAACATATATGCAAATCCTTTAATACTGCTCCCTTCCAGACATGCAGCTTACTTTCCTCTCTTGAGTGTGGCTTGAACTTAACGATGCACTTCCGATATGGCCTGGCTCTGTGTTCCCACCTGAATCTCATCTTGAATTTTCATGTGAATTGCAATCTCCCAATACTGAGGGAGGGACCACATCGAAGGTGATTGGATGACGGCGACGGTTCCCACACGCTGTTCTCTTTCTTTCCTTCTTTCTTTCTCTTTCCCTTCCTTCCTTCCTTCCTCCCTCTCTCCCTCTCTCTCTCTTTCTTTCTTTCTTTCTTTCTTTTAATGGAAACTCACTCTGATGCCCAGGCTGGGATGTAATGGCACAATCTCAGCTCACCACAAACTCTGCCTCCTGGGTTCAAACAATTCTCCTGTCTCAGCCTCCTGAGTACCTGGAATAACAGGCACAAGGCACCATGCCAGGCTAATCTTTGTATTTTTAATAGAGACAGGGTTTTATCATGTTGGCCAGGCTGGTCTCGAACTCCTGATCCTGTGATCCACCTGCCTCGGCCTCCCAAAGTGCTGGGATTACAGGCGTGAGCCACCACGCCTGCCCTCACCACGCTGTTCTAATGACAGTGAGTGAATTCTCATGAGATCTGATGGTTTTATAAGGGGCTTTTCATCCTATGCTCTGCATTTTTCTCTCCTACCACCACGTGAAGAATGTGTTTGCTTCCACTTCTGAAATGATTGTAAGTTTCTTGTAGCAGCCTTCTCAGCCATGCAGAACTCTGAGTCAATTAAACCTCTTTCCTTTATAAATAACCCAGTCTCGAGTATTTCTTTATAGCAGTGTGAGAACCAGCTAGTACAACCTCTAACAGATAGAGTAATGCTGACATAACAGTTCGTGACTCTGGGTGTAGAACGTAAAACTTACTGCGGCTTCTACTTTCTCTCTGTCTCTGGGATCGTGAGCTCTGGGGGAAGCCAGCTGCTGTCCCATAAGCAGCCCTGCAGGAAGGTCCATGTGGCTAAGAACTGAGGACTTCTGAGACCAGACAACAAGAAACTAGGCCTTTTCCAACAGCCATGTGACTGAGCCATGTTTCCTGTGAATCCTCAGCCCCAGTGAAACGCTCAGATGATGCAGCCCTTGGCTGACAACTGGACTACAACCTTGTGAGAGGAACTGAGCCAGAAGCACTCAGGAAAACCTCTTCTGGGTTCCTGAACTTTGGAAACTGTGGGAGATGATGAATATTTGTTGTTCTGAGCTGCTAAGTTTTACATAATTTGTTATGCAATAGCAAATAACTAATTTTGACAAGAGAGGATATATTATTACACATTAATTTCCATTTGCTCTAAATTTATCATCATCGTTATTATTATTTTTGAGACAGGGTCACTCTCTGTCACCCAGGCTGGAGTGCAGTGGCATGATCACCATGCACTGCAGTGTCGACCTCCTGGGCTCAAGGGATCCTGTGACCTCAGCCTCCTGAGTATCTGGGACTACAAACACGAGCCACCATGCCTGGCTAATTTTCTAAAATTTTTTTTGTAGAGATGGGGGTTTGACCGTGTGTCCTAGGCTGATCTTGAACTTCTGGAGTCAACAAATCTGCCTTCCTCTGCTTTCCACAGTGCTAGGATTGCAGGCGTGAGCCACCACACCAGACCTAAACTAGCTATAAGATATTAAACATGTAACTTAGTTGTAAAAGGTAAGGAGAATTTCCATGGCTGAAGAGGATGTATTTTATTCCCGTTCACAATGATCAATTTACTTGAACTTCAATTTCCAACTGTGTCTCAATTAAACACAAAAGGAAGATAAAATCCTTGCTAGGCTGATTCTATGATGGCCCCCAACAACGACCTCCTGGTCATGCACCTTCCCCCAGTTATTCACCCAACTCTAATGTAGGTGCTGCTGTGAAGGGATTCAGCAGATATAATTAAGGGCCTCAATTAGTTGATTTTAGGCTGGGTTTATCCTGCTTGGACTGCCCTAAACAGGTGAGCCTAGGAAAGGACTGGGTCTTTCGTGAGCATAGAGATTCACAGTGTGAGAGGGATTCAGCATGAGTGGTTTCCTCCACTGTGGGCTTTGAAAATGAATGGGCTGTTCAGGCAAGAACGCTGGTGGGCACCAGGAATTGAACACAGCCCTCCCTGTTCTCTACCTTGACAGCCAGCAAGGAACAGCGACCCCAGTCTTACAACTGCCAGAAACTGCATTCTGCCACCTCTGTATAAGCCTGAAGGAGGAATCAAAATGAAAACACAGCTTTGGGAAGCCCAGAACAGAGATTCCATCCACATCTTGCCCAGACTTCTGACTAAGGAACTATAAACAAATAAATGAGTGGTGTTAGGCCAGGCATGGTAGTGCACACCTGTAATCTTAACATTTGAGGAGCTGACACAGGAGGATCACCTGCAGCCAGGAGTTTGAGACCAGCCAGGAAAATGTAGTGAGACACTCGTCTCTACAATTTTTTTTTAATTAGCTGGGCATGGTGGCACTTGCCTGCAGTCCTAGCTGCTCTGAAGACTGAGGCAGTAGGGTCCCTTGAGCCCAGGAGTTTGAGGCTGCAGTGAGCCATGATCATGTGACTGCACTTCACCCTGGATGACAGAGGGAGACTCTGTCTCTAAAAATAAATAAATCAACAATAAAGTTGTTTTTTAAAGCCAATGCTTGTAATAATTTGTTATACAGTCTTATAAAATTCATACACAGGCTCAACAGACTCATAGAATGAATTGATGAATTGATATACACACTAGTTACATAAAATAAAATCTTGCTTAACGTTTTCAGTGTCTTACATTTTGTAATTTTCTGTGGTCCATTTTAATACACTCATATTTTAATCATTCAGTCAACAAAAATTAATTTAGTCCTACACTAAACCAAGTATGCCCTCACTTGCACAAGTGCTTGACGTTCTAGAAGCTTCACAAGACTGAGGTGGAGCCACTGGAGTTTTTTATCGTGAGAAATGAGACACTCTGACTCACAGTAGCAGGACCACTGTGGAGAGAACAGTCATGTAGCAGGTAATGGGACAGTGCTAGAGCCACTATTCAGGACTGACAGGGTGGTGGGGACTAAGGGAGAGGAGGGCCTGAGGGATGAGAGGGATGGAGGGAAGGGCTGGAGAAGCAGGAGGTGAGGAAAAGCAGCAGAGGGAAGGAGTTCAAAAGAAGCAGAATTCTTAGTTTTAAACACATTGTTTTATAGATTTTTAATACATCCATCTACAGAGGCTAGCAGGGTGTTCCTTGCAGCTGAGCTTTAATACCTTATGTAGGTCTGCCTAAAGACTAATTGTTTCTTATGTCAATCAGGTTTAAAAAATACTAAGTGCTCCTATAAAATAAACACACCATTTAGATGTGGACACTTCCTAAAAACAGGCAGTGCATGAGCACTGGTGGGGGGCCTTGTGACTGCATTGAACACTTGCGACTGTGAGGTGAATGAAGTCTGTACTGGCTCCTGGTTGCAACATACAGTAACACAGTGTGTACTTTGTACTGAGGAGATGTCCTGGACTCACACAGAAACTCAGGGCTGTGGAATTAAGGTATATTTAAAATACATCAAGTGGGAGTCACAGATACATTGTCTGGGAAGGTGAAACAGGAGCTTTGTGATCCTGTTGCGATGCTTTTATTTATTTATTTACTTGTTTGTCTATTTTTTCTTGCCTTGTCTCAGATGAGAGCTTTTAGACACATTTATATATCAATGGGCCAAAGTCACATTTTTAACCGATTAGGTTCCTGATCATTCAGGGGTTACCAAGATTCTGCTACCCACTGTAATTAACAAACAAAAAGTAAACTTGTCTCTATGCTATCTCATGCTCTCAGGCAAAATTTTTCCAGATTTGAAGAAACAAACAAACAAACAAACAAACCCTGTCTCTACACCTCCATTCCCAGGGCGAGCTCACTCTCTGGCAGCAAGTTTCCTGGGGTGAGTTTTCTTCTAGAAGAGTCCAGGGGGACAGGTAAGGAGCAGGAGGGAGGAAGTCCAGTTCAGGGACGGGGATTCCGGGATGAAACGTGGAGGGAGGACGGGGCCCATGCTGAGGGTTTCTCTCTATGGTTTCTCAGCAGTTCCTGGGCCCAGACTCAGGGAGACATTGAGACAGAGCGCTTGGCACAGGAGGAGCGGGGTCAGGGCGAAGTCCCAGGGCTCAGGCGTGGCTCTCAGGGTCTCAGGCCCGGAAGGCAGTGTCCGCACTGGGGAGGCGCAGTATTGGGGATTCCCCATCTCTGCAGCGTTTCTCTTCCTCTCCCAACCTGTGTCGGGTCCTTCATCCTGGATACTCATGACGCGAACCCAGTTCCCACTCCCATTGGGTGCCGGGTTTCTAGAGAAGCCAATCAGCGTCGCCGCGCTCCCCGTTCTAAAGTCCCCAGTCACCCACCCGGACTCAGAGTCTCCCCAGACACTGAAGATGGGGTCATGTTGCCCCGAACCCTCCTCCTGCTGCTCTCGGGGGCCCTGGCCCTGACAGAGACCTGGGCGGGTGAGTGCGGGGTCGGGAGGGAAACGGCCTCTGCGGGGAGAAGCGAGGGGCCGCCCGGCGGGGACGCAGGACCCGGGAAGGGGTGCTGGGTGGAGGGTCCGGCGGGTCTCACCCCTCCTCGCCCCCAGGCTCCCACTCCATGAGGTGTTTCTACACCTCCGTGTCCCGGCCCGGCCGCGGGGAGCCCCGCTTCATCTCCGTGGGCTACGTGGACGACACGCAGTTCGTGCGGTTCGACAGCGACGCTGCGATTCCGAGAGCTGAGCCGCGGGCGCTATGGATGGAGCAGGAGGGGCCGGAGTATTGGGACCGGAACACACGGAACCTCAAGGACACCGCACAGACTGACCGAGTGAGCCTGCGGACCGCGCTCAGCTACTACAACCAGAGCGAGGACGGTGAGTGACCCCTGCCGGGGCGCAGGTCACCACCCCTCCACATTCCCCACGGACGGACCGGGTCGCCCCGAGTCTCCGGGCCCAATAGCCACCCCGAGGCTGCCGGACCCGCCCAGACCCTCGACCCGGGAGAAACTCGGGCGCCTTTACCCGGTTTCATTTTCAGTTTAGGCCAAAAATCCCCGCGGGTTGGTGGGGCGGGGACGGGGACTTTTGCCCAAACTGAAAATGGGCGGGGCTGACGCGGGGGCGGGGCCAGGGTCTCACACCATCCAGAGGATGTGTGGCTGCGACCTGGGGCCTGACGGGCGCCTCCTCCGCGGGTATGAACAGTACGCCTACGACGGCAAGGACTACATCGCCCTGAACGAGGACCTGCGCTCCTGGACCGCCGCGGACACGGCGGCTCAGATCACCCAGCGCAAGTGGGAGGCGGCCAGTTGGGCTGAGGAGATGAGAGCCTACCTGGAGGGCAGATGCATCGAGTGGCTCCACAGATACCTGGAGAACGGGAAGGAGACGCTGCAGCGCGCGGGTACGAGGGCCGGGGTCACCTCCCTGACCGCCTGTAGACCTCCCAGGCTGGCCTTGTAGAAGGAGGGGAGGAAAACGGGACCAACACTAGAATATCTCCCTCCCTCCGGTCCTGAGGGAGAGGAATCCTGGGTTTCCAGATCCTGTACCAGACAGTGAGTCTGAGAGCCTGCCCTGTTCTCTGATACAATTAAGGGTTGCAGTCTCTGAGGGAAAGGAGGGGAAGTCAATCCCTGAAATACTGATCAGGGTTTCCTGTGACCCCACAGCAGCGTTGGGCACCAGGATTTTTCCTCTCCTGCCTTGTCCTCTGCCTCACACTCAATGTGTGCGGGGTTCTGACTCCAGCTCCTCTGAGTCCCTTGGCCTCCACTCAGATCAGGACCAGAAGTCCCTGTTCCCCACTCAGAGACTAGAACTTTCCAAGGAACAGGACATTATCCCAGGTGCCTGTGTCCAGGCTGGTGTCTGGGTTCTGCACTCCCTTCCCCACCCCAGGTGTCCTGTCCATTCTCAGGATGGTCACATGGGTGCTGCAGCAGTGTCCCATGAGAGATGCAAGATGTCTGAATTTTCTGACTCTTCCCTTCAGAGTCCCCCAAGACACACGTGACCCACCACCCCATCTCTGACCATGAGGCCACCCTGAGGTGCTGGGCCCTGGGCTTCTACCCTGCGGAGATCACACTGACCTGGCAGCGGGATGGGGAGGACCAGACCCAGGACATGGAGCTCGTAGAAACCAGGCCCGCAGGGGATGGAAACTTCCAGAAGTGGGCGGCTGTGTTGGTGCCTTCTGGAGAGGAGCAGAGATACACATGCCATGTGCAGCACGAGGGGCTGCCCCAGCCCCTCACCCTGAGATGGGGTAAGGAGGGGGATGGGTAAGGAGGGGAAGGGGGGGTCATGTCTCTTAGGGAAAGCAGGAGCCTCTCTGGAGACCTTTAGTTGGGTTGGGGATGGGGGCTGGGACCTGGGATCAGGGCCCCTCACCTTCCCCTCCTTTCCCAGAGCCGCCCTCCCAGCCCACCATCCCCATCGTGGGCATCGTTGCTGGCCTGGTTGTCCTTGGAGCTGTAGTCACTGGAGCTGTGGTCACTGCTGTGATGTGGAGGAAGAAGAGCTCAGGTGAGGAAAGGGTGAGGAGTGGGGTCTGAGATTTCTTGTCCCACTGAGGGTTTCAAGCCCCAGGTAGAAGTGTGCCCTGCCTGGTTACTGGGAAGCATCATCCACACTCATGAGCCTACCCAGCCTGGGCCCTGTGTGCCAGCACTTACTCTTGTGTAAAGCACCTGTGACAATGAAGGACAGATGTATCACCTTCATGATTGTGGTGATGTCAACCTGATCTCAGCAGTCACAGGTCACAAGGGAACGTCCCTGCTGAGGACAGTCCTTAGGAGGGTAGTTGCTCCAGGACCCACACCTGCTTTCTTTGTTTTTCCTGATCCTTCCCTGAGTCTGCAGGCACACATTTCTGGAAACTTCTCTGGGGTCCAAGACTAGGAGGTTTCTCTAGGACCTCATGGCCTTGCCACCTTTCTGAGCCTTCACAGAATATTTTCTTCCCACAGATAAAAAAGGAGGCAGCTACTCTCAGGCTGCAAGTAAGTATGAAGGAGGCTGATCCCTGAGATCGTTGGTATTGTGGTCGGGAGCTCATGGGGGAGCTCACCCAGCCAGCAATTCCTCCTCTAGCGGCATTTCCTGTAGGCTCTGACCAGGTTCTGTTTTTGTTCTACCCCAGGCAGCGACAGTTCCCAGGGCTCTGATGTGTCTCTCACGGCTTGTAAAGGTGAGATCCTGGGAGGGGAGGGAGCTGATGTGTGTGGGTTTTTGGGGGGAACAGTGGGAACAGTTGTGTTATGGGGTTTCTTTGACTTGGATGTATTGAGCTGGTGATGAGTTGTTTAAAGTGTGACTGATATAAACTTGTTAATGAATTTTTTTTTTATAGTGTGAGACAGCTGCCTTGTGTGGGACTGAGAGTCATGATTTATCCACACCTTCTGTTTGTGACTTCAAGAACCCTGACCTCTCTTACTACAAAAGCATCTGAATGTGTCTGTGTCCCTATAGGCATAGTGTGAGGAGGTGGGGAGACCAGCCCAGCCCCGAGTCCACCATGACCCCCTTCCCCACACACACCTGCATTCCTTCCCCGGTCACCTTTCCTGTTCCAGAGACCTGGGGCTGGGATATCTCCATCTCTGTCTCAACTTCATGGTGCACTGAGCTGTAACTTCTTACTTTCCTATTAAAATTAGAATGTGAATGTAATTTACTTCTTGAAATTATTTCCATGAGACACTGATGGGTTAATTAAAGGAAAAGATTCCTGAAATTTGAGAGACAAAATAAATGGAAGACCTGAGAACCTTCTACAGTCCACGTGTTTCTTGTGCTGATTTGTTGCAGGGGTGGAGAGTAGATGGGGCTGTGCCCAGTGGGTGTGCAGGCCACTGTGGGCTTTATGAGGTCACGGCTCGGCTGGGTCATCTTTGCTGCTCCATTGTCTTTGGCCCTTCAGTAGAAGCTAGTCCCACCACAGCCAGTGATCACAGGGACTTCAGCGTCACCTAGGGTGGTCTCTACATATAGAAGTCCTTGTGGTATCAGGAGAGAAATTTTCAGAGCCCTGTCCCTCTCGCCCTCCTTCCAGGTCTCTTTCCTGGATTGTATTTTCCATCTTTTCCCCAGCCTTCTTAAATGAAGCAGATTCTGATACTTGCAGAGAGGAGGGCTCCAGTAGTTTCTCATAGTAGGTAACTCTGTTGGAACTCCTGCTCTCTCTCCTACTCTTCTTCCTGCCCTGAGTCATAGTAATCCTAGTGCTGCCTCCAATCCAAACTCACGGATTTATAAGGCAGAGTCTAACTTAGATTCATATGTGGTTGGGAAATTGGAGCCATAAGCCCAGGGTTATCTTTCCTGAAAAGAAAAATATGGTTGTGTGCTGCAGCGTGCAGGAGGGTTGGTGTGGGAGGAGGAAGGGAGGGAGGGCACACACACAGCCCTGGTGAGAAAAGCTCTGGCAGCACTGATGTCAGTGTGAGATGATATTGCTCTGTAGCTGCCACAAAACAGCATTTGGCCTGAGGCTACATTAATAAAGATATTGCCTTTAGAATAAGGAGGTGCCCTACAGTGATCATTCAACTGACATTTGTTGTTTGCTATGTATATGCCTGCTTTTGCATTTAGAAAACATTTTAGTAAAAACAGAAGGATTTCCAGCCTTGTGGTGTATGCGTTCTAGATGTAAGCTTATCCAACCTGTGGCTCACAGGCTGCATGTGGCCCCGGACAGCTTTCAATATGAGGATATTTTTGCTTATCTGTGGTGGCAGATAACATGAAAATTATGCACATACATTTTTTTCTTGTTTCTTTTTCTGCTCATCAGCTGTCTTTAGTGTATTTTATGTGTGGCTCAAGACAATTCTTCTTCTTCCCATGTGGTTCAGGGAAGCCAAAAGATTGGATACCTCTGTAGACAGATGATAGATATAGTATAAGCAAAGAGCAGAAAATGCTTGAGTTAGAAGGTGGCAAGTGCTGTGGGGCAGGTGACCCAGAGTGTGGGCTGTGGGGACAGGGGGGTGGCTGCTGTGCTGGGTGGTCAGCATGGGCCTTGTAAATTTGACCTTTGAGTGAAGATTTGAGGGATGTGAGGAGCTGCCCACAAGGATGACTGGGAAAGCTCTTTTCAGGCAGGAACCTTCAGTGCAGATGCACTAGGGCAGGAAAGTGTCTGTGTTCCTGGAAGGAGGAAGAGGCCAACAGGGCTGGACAGAGAGAAACTGAAATGAGGTCAGAGGTGTGGCCAGAGCAGGGAGGCCTGGAGGGTGTGGGGATGGTTTTCACATTTGCTATGAATTATATGGGGAGTTAGAGGACAGTTTTGAAAAGTGGGACATGGTGGGACTTATCCTTTGAAAGCTTCTCTCTGGCTGCTTTGCTGAGAACAGAATTGAGAGGTGGGGGACAAGTGAGGCAGTAGGGAAATGCTGGGGAAGGAGCGCAGTATTCCAGGATGGAGACGCTGGTTACCTTGACTGGGGCGTGAGCAGGGGAAATGGTGGGAAGTGATGGGATTCCGGATGAATTTGAAGATGGACTTCACAGCACTTGCTAATGGATTGCATCTGTGGTGTGAGAAAGAAGAATCAAGGACACCCACGGTGTTGGACTGAGTGAGTAGAAGGGTGGACCTGCTGTCCGTGGAGACGGGGAGACTCTGGCAGGAGCATACGGAGGAGAGGGCATCGCAGGCATTCAGTGGAGGAGACATCTACGAGGAGTGCAGGTGGGGGGCCCGGATGCCTCTGCAGCTACAGCTTCACCACCCAGTTACTCTCCTGCTTCCACCCCCTGTGTCTCAGAGCCAGAGCACTGATTCTCCCTGGGCCGTCTGCACAGGTAGGTGGAAGTCAGGGAAGTTACGGTCTGCTGTTGGTTATAATAAGCCATGGATTATTGTGCTTTCTCAGATAATTAAAGAAATAATAAGAGAAGTTGAAACTAGAACAGTTATTTAGAAGACCACAATAATGCAAAGTTTTTTATTCATCTAAGGAAGGCAACAGAAGAAAACTAGTTGAGTGAAAAAGAGATAATATTAGAAGGCAGATGACAATGTACAGACTTAAACCCAATGAGGCCAACAATGACATTAACCATAATGGACTCACACACTCCAATGACAAGACAAATAGTGCAGAGGGGGAAAAATAAGTCAATCCATAAATAACCATAGACTATTTACAAAAGCCATAATTTCAGCAGAAGGTACAGAAAAGCTGAAAGTAAAAGGATAGGAAAGAAATACCAGACACACATTCATGAAAACCACACAGAGATGCCATTTAGAAAAATTACAGGACATGAATCTCATGAGACACAGAGTCCATGTAGACAGCTCACAGTGTCTTTACTTTTTTTCAGAGACAGGGTCTGTTGCCCAGGCTGAAATGCAATGGTGATATCATACCTCACTGTAACCTCAAACTCTTGGGCTGAAGTGATTCTCCTGCCTCAGCCTCCCAAGTAGCTAGGA
>NW_016107755.1:897340-1003292 GCF_001604975.1 Cebus imitator | reverse complement strand
ACTGGAGGCAGTGAGCGTGGTTTATTCCTTGAGGCCTAGGTGAACCTGATAGGACACAGCTGACGGGAAGCCATCACCCAGTCTGCAGGTTTTGGCCATCAGTGTAGAAGACACAGGTCCTCAGCGCTCCACAGGTGCCACTGTGGCCAGAGCCTCCTCTCTGCATGGTTAGGGAGGCTTGGCCCTTTCCCTGAACACAGTGACAGGGATCTCTCCAGAGGTGGAGATGATACTATTCCTCCCCTGAAATGGTTTAACCTCGTGCTTTTTCTGCTTTACAGGAAAGCTGACTCTGAAATCCCAGGCACACAGGAGGAAAAGGTGGATTTCAGGGCTGTGCTTGATTTGGAAAAGGAAGAGCACCGATCACCAGGTGGCGCCATTGTGCTGCTCCTGCACCCAGGAGGTGGATGCTGGGGCTGAGCTGCAGGATGGAAGAGGATGTCATTACTCATTTTCCAGGTTCCAAGTAAAAACCCTCCTGCCCAGCCCATCTGGTTCTTCCTGAATCCTCAATCTAACAAGGACTGTGTTTTCTTTTTTTTTTTTTTAAGTTCTGGGATACATGTGCAGAACATGCAGATCTGTTACATAGGTATCCATGTGTCATGGTGGTTTGCTCACCTATTAATGCTCTCCCTCCCCAGAGTATGATGCTCCCTTCCCTGGGTCCATGTGTTCTCATTGTTCAACCCCTATTTATGAGTAAGAAAATGCAGTGTTTGGTTTTCTGTTCCTGTGTTAGTTTGCTGAGAATGATGGCTCCCAGCTTTATCCATGTCCCTGCAAAGGACACGAACTCATTCTTTTTTATGGCTGCAAGGACTGTCTTTTTCTCAGACAGGTCTTTTTGACCAGGCAGGCCTTTTTGACCCAGAAAAGTGGATGTGATTGTTAGGTTCACCACATCTTGGTTTATTGTATTGCCAGTAAAATGAAATCAAAATACATACCTCATAAGTAATAAAATAACCCATAATAAGCAAATATTTATAATGTACTGACACCACTGAGGTTTCCTCCGAGTGTGGGCACAGCCGCAGACACACCTTGTCCCTTGAGTCAAGATACTTGTTAGAGTAAAATGGGAAGAAACCCCAGTCACTGCAAAAAGGGCCCCCATGGAAGAGGCCTGGCAGGGGAGTCTGCTGCCCCAGGTCCACCATATCTGGGGGTGACTCCCCCTTCTGGAAAGGACTTTTTTTAAAAAAAATTATTTTTGTATCCACATTAGTTCTGAAATTGCAGAATGTCCAGACCCAGCACTGGTCAGTTATACTATCTCTTTCTTCCCTATAAAATGCTGTGCCAAAGGGTGCCCTCATGCACTCCTATCCTCTTCCTGGAGAGGAGCAAAACAATAATGGACAACATTGAAACATGCAAACTTACTTTAAATATGTGCTGTCAGAAGTAGCTACTGAAAGATTAATTCCACCAAAATGAGGGAAGGTACAGAAAAGGACATCTGCACACCCATGTCCATAGTAGCATTATTTGAAACAGCCATGAAATAGAGGCAACCAAAGCATCACTTAACAGATGAATTGATCAAAAAAATGTGGTACATGCAGACAATGGAATATTATTCATCCTAAAAAGAGGAAATCCTGTTCTACCCTGCACTATGGATGAACCTGGAGATCATGGCTAAGTGAAATAAGTCAATCACAAAGAAGCTCCAATGCTGCACAATTCCATTTAGACGAGGTGTCTGAACGCTTAGAACCTGAAAGTAGTTTAGTGATTGCCAAGGGCTGGGTGGGGGGAATGGGGATTAATGAGGTGTTTTTGTTCAATGAGCATAGAGTTTCAGTTTTGTAAGATGAAAAGTTATCGGGATCTGTGGCACAACACTGTGCTTACAGATAACACTACAGTACTGCACACTTCAAAACAGTTGATACCAAATTTTATGTAATATGTTTTCTGGCTCAATTAAAAAAAAAAAAGCCCTGTTACTAATTGAGGAAAAAAGCACATAAATTCATTAAAAATATACTTACCATGAAGAAAGTGATACAGAAAACCATGAGAGATCCTTGCTATCATCCATCAACCAGCAGATTCAGCATCTCATGAAGCAAGACAGAAAGATTCAAAGGCCCAGTCTTGACATCTTGAATCAGTTTGAATTTTGGCAGGATCCCAAGTGGCTCCACTTCATGTGGAAGCACTGTCCCAGATGGTGGTGGAGGGAGATCCTAGGATGGTGGCTCTGCTCATAGGTAGAAGCCTCCATTTCAGATGGGAGAATACCAGAAAAGCCCAGGAATGATACTTCCAAGAAAGTAAAATTAATAGAATGCCCAAAGTTTCTAACTTATTAAAAAAGTCATACAAACAGAAGAGGTATCAAAGTTAAATTAATGAGAGTTATCTAGAAAATAAACAAAAACAAGGCAAATATTAACTCCTGGAAGAACAAATGTGCCAGAAGGGAAAAGTGTTAAAGTTGACATGAGAGTATCAGTCATGGAAACGGAAACAAGGAATGACTGAACCAAACATAATTACTATGTAATATACTGGGAAGAGGAAGGAATGGGAAGGGTGAAAGGCAACAAGTGCTCTAACTACTGCATCTGCCCACCGTTGTGCTGGGCAACAATGGCTGCAACTGAAAAACAAAAACAAAAACACGCAGTATTAATAAACAAATGGTACTTAGAGATATGGAGGTCAAGTCAGAAAAAATCAGCTAAGAAAGCGGTTGCTCCCTAGAAAAGCAGAAATTGATAAGAAGAAAAGAAGGCGCTTATTTTTCTCAAGCAGTCCTATGCAAATATTTGACTCTTTCCATTATGGACAATTGTAAATTTGATTAAAATGAAAGCAAAAACTTCAATGAATATGCAAGTTTATGACTAATGACAACTGTATTCAACAGCGATATAGGTTAACTAAAATATAAAAATACTTTAACATAAAACAGTCATGCATAAATATGTATGTAACATCAACTCTCAATAAAAACATGAAAGAATATGTCAATAAACACATCTCTGGATAAACACATCTCTGGATAGCTCACAGATGAATTCTCTACCCCATCTCCTTGCCCCGTGAACTGAGGTGGCAGGTATCAGGACCCGACTAAGGTCTCTCATCTTTCTGGTGTTTCCAGGAAGGTCCTGCATCCACTCCTCCTGCACAGAGGGCTCTCATCCCTGCCTTGAGTCTGTTTGACAGCCCCTCTGCCGCCACCTCACCGACACTCTTAGAAGGACCCCACACAACAAGGTGGGGAGCTATCTCACCTCCACATCTCTGTTCCCTAATCAGTCTGAACTGATGGCAGAAGATGTTGATGCTTGCTTTCCTCATCCAGATTTCCAGTTCATTTATTCTTCATCAATTCAGGCCACATCTCCCCAGAACTTACTTCACACCAGAAGTAGACTGACCCACTGACCCTGTTCTTATTTTAATGTCCACAGTTCTTTTGTTTTCAATTTTTGTGGGTACAGACTAGATATATTTATTTATGGAGTATATAAGATATTTTAATACAGAGATGCCATGTACAATAACCACATCATGGAGAACGGGGTATCCATCCCCTCAAGCATTGAACCTTTGTGCTACAAACAATCCAATTACATGCTTTTAATTATTTTAAAATGTACAATTAAGTTTTATTGACTATAGTCACTCTGTTGTATGATCAAATAGTCATACTCATTCCTTCTATTTTTTTGTAACTATTGCCACCTCTCCTCCACCCCACAACTGCCCTCCCCATCCTCTAGTAACCATCCTCCTACTTTCTGTGTCCATGAGTTTCATTGTTTTGCTTTTTAGATCCCACAAATAAGTGAGAATATGCCATGTTTGTCTTTCTGTGCCCTGCTTAATTTCACTTAACGTAATGATTTCCAGTTCTGTCCACGTTGCTGCAAATGACAGAATCTCATTCATTTTTGTGACTGAATAGTACTCCATTGTGTATATATAATACATTTTCTTTTTTTTTTTTTTAAAGTGGGCTATTTTTTTTTCCCATTTATTTATTTTATTGTATTTTAGGTTTTGGTAATACATTTTCTTTATCCATTCATATGTTGATGGACACATCAAATCTTAGATGTCATGAACAGTGCTGCAGCAAACACGGGAGTGCAGATATATCTTTAATATATTAAATTCCTGTCTTTTGGGTATATAACCAGCAGTAGGATTGCTGCATAATACTGCAGCTCCACCTTAGTTTTTTGAGGGATCTCCAAACTGTTCTTCATAGCGGTTGTACTAATTTACATTCCCACCAACAGTGTACAAGGGTTCCTTTTTCTCGCCAGCGTTTGTTACTGCCTGTCTTTTGGATAGAAGCCATTTTACCTGGGGTGAGACGATAATTCACTGCTTTGATTTGAATTTCTCTGTAGTTTCATGATGCTGAACATCTTTTCATATGCCTGCCTACCATTTGTATGTCTTCTTTTCATAAGTGTCTACGCAAATCTTTTGCCCATTTTTAATCAAATTATCAGATTTTTTCCCTATGGAGTTGTTTGAGCTCCTTATGCATTCTGGCTATTAATCCCTTGTCAGATTAGTAATTCTCAATCTCCTATTCTGGGGGTTGTCTCTCCACTTTGTCGATTGTTTCCTTTGCTGCGCAGAAGCTTTTCAACTTGATGTGATCCCATTCGTCCATCTGTGCTTTGGTTGCCGTGCTTGTGGTGTATTGCTCAAGAAATTTTTTCACAGACCAATGTCCTGCAGATTTTACCCATGTTTTCTTATAGCAGTTTCATAGTTTTGAGGCCTTTAAGTCTTTAATCCATTTTTATTTTATTTTTGTATATGACAAAAGACAGGGGGTCTAGCTTCATTCTTCTGTATATGGATATCCAGTTTTCTCAGCACTGTTTATTGAAGAGACTGTCTTTTCTTCAGTGTATGTTCTTGGCACCTTTGTCAAAAATAAGTTCATTGTAGGTGTGTGGACCTGTTTCTGGGCCCTCTATTCTGTTTCATTGGCCTACGTATCTGTTTTTATGTCAGTGCCATGCTGTTTTGGTGACTATAGCTCTAATATATTTTGAAGTCAGGTTATGGAATTCCTAACTATAGCTATCCTATAACTATAGCTATTCCTAACCATAGCTATCCTAAGTGAAAATAACTAATAGGATAGCTATGGCTATTCTGGGTCTTTTGTGGTTCCGTATAAATTTCAGGATTTTTTTTTATTTCTGTGAAGAATGTCATTGATATTTTGATAGGGATTGCATTGAAACTGTAGATCGCTTTGGGTAGTATGGATATTTTAACAATATTTATCCTTCCAACCCATGAACATGAAGTATATTTCCATTATTTAGTGTCCTCTTCAACTTCTTTCATCAGTTTTTTATAGTTTTTATTGTAGAGATCATTCACTTATTTGTTTAATTAGCAGGTATTTAATTTTATTTCTGGCTATTGTAAATGGGATTACTTTTTAGTTTCTTTTTCAGATTGTTCACTGTTGGCATATAGAAATACTATTGATTTTTGTATGTTGATTTTAAATCCTGCAACTTTGCTGGATCTATCAATTCCAATACTTTTTTGGTGAAGTCTTTAGGTTCATCCAAATATAAGATCATATCATTTGTAAAGAAGGATAATTTGACTTCTTCCTTTCCAACTTGTATGCCCACTATTTCTTTCTCCTGTCTGATTGCTCTAGCTAGGATTCCAGCTGAATAACAGTGGTGAAAGTGGGCATCCTTGTCATGTTCCAGATCTTAGAGGAAAGGCTTTCAGTTTTCCTCCATTCAGTATGATACTAGCTGATGGTCCCTTGTATAAAGCTTTTATAATTTTGAGGTATGTTACTTCTGTAACCAGTGTTTTTACGATTTTTATCATGAAGAAATGTTGAATTTTATCAAATGCTTCTCAGCATCAATTGAAATGATCATATAGCTTTTAATCCTTCATTCTGTTGATATGATGTATCTCACTGGTTGATTTGCATAGGTTGAACCATTCTTGCAGCCCTGGGATAAATCCCACTTGGTCATGATGAATGTTCTTTCTAGTGCATTGTTGAATTCTTTTTGCTAGTATTTTGAAGATGTTTGCATCAATATTTATCAGAGATTCTGGCCTGTTGGTGGTGGTGGTGGTTTTTGTTTTGTTTTGGTGTATCTTGTAACAGGATAACATTGGCCTTATAGAATGAGTTTGAAAGTATTCTCCCTCCCTCTATTTTTTGGAATAGTTTGAGTAGAAATGATATTAGAAGGTATTAGTGCTTCTTTAAGTGTATGGAAAAATTCAGCAGTGAAGTCATTGGGTCTCAGGCTTTTCTTTACTGAGATACTTTTTATTACAATTTCAATCTTCTTACTTGCTATTAGTCTATTCAGGTTTGAGATTTCTTTCTGCTTCAATCTTAGTAAGTTTTATATGTCTAGGAATTTGTCCATTTCTTCTAGATTTTCTAATTTGTTGGCATATAGTTGCTCATAGTATCCTATAATGATTCTTTGAATTTCTGTGGTATCAGTTGTAATGTCTCCTTTTTCATTTATGATTTTATTTACTTGAGTCTTCTCTCTCTTTTTTCATAGTCTAGCTACTAGTCTGGGCAACAGAGCAAGATTTCATCTCTTCAAAGATACAAAAATTATCTGGGTATGGTGGCATGCATCTGTAGACCCAGCTATGTTGGAGGCCAGACGGAAGGATCACCTCACCTTGGGGAAGTCAAGGCTGCAGTGAGCCATGATCACATCACTGCACCCCAGCCTGGCCAACAGAGTAAGACCATTTTTTAAAGAAAAAAATAGTTAACTTGGATCAAAGACCTAAATATAAGTGCCAAAACTACAAATCTCATAGAAGAAATGTATGCAAAACAATTATAATATAATATGATGTAATATAATAAATGGCCACTTGTCTCATTTTGAGACAGTGTTTGCACAATGTGAGCACCATGATCATAGCCTTATGGGTTTAATTATAATGGCCATGAGAGAAGCTTGGCCAAAAGAAGGAGACTTCCTTGGACACAGCCCACCAAGGCAGTCTTTAGAAGAAGCACAGAGCCATCTAAGGGGGCTGGACATGTACCAGACTATATATGCCCAACAATTTGAAGGACCAGATAAGGCTGTGTTTACTGCAAGCATGAAAGGTTATCACAAAAATGCTCCCAGGTTGGCATGACCTCATGCCCCTTTTAAACTCCCTTGGGATTCAAGATGTATATAAGTTGAGAGAAGCCATAGCTGATCTCAGAGAGACAGAAAAGAAACAGATGAGGTCTTACGGATCACTAAAGAGGGAAAAATGAGAAACAAAGTCTGCTGGACCAAAATAGGGAGGTCAAAATGGCCCAGTTAGGATCACCAGGAAACAAATGTGGCATAATCCGATATCAGCTGAAGTAGACAGAAAATATAAATTGACGACCTGATGCAGTTTTAGCGACTCAGAAGAATGCTTGGAAAGAACTGGTTCCATTCCTATTGCCCTGCCAGAAGAGGGAAAAGGAGAAGAGACCCCATGTAAAAGAACTCCAGTCTCTGTGTCCCAGGAATGAACTCCTCTCTGACCTACAGACTGGGACAGGGGGCCAAGGTTGCCTTCATGTACCAGCAATATGGGGTGAACAGAGGCCCCACATGGAGCTTATAATCTGTGCAAGTCGCTGCCCCCACTACAAAGAAGACACAAGCAGAGAACCTTAGTTTTAGCGGACAGAGGTGCAGAATGCACCTTAATTCATGGGAACCCAGAGACATCCTGGTAAGTGGGCAGCTATGGATGGTTATTGTAGGGGAAAATAATCCTCCTTGGTATTGGATGGAGTCCCCCCTGCTTACTACACTGTATCTCATCTGCCTTAGAAAGCATCTTGGTTATGGACATCCTTTTGGGATGCATTTTAGAAACATTTGTGGTGAATTCTGCCTACAAGTTTGAACAGTAAAAGCTATTATAAGAGGACAAGCAAATTGGCAACATGGTATCTCCCTCTGCCACAGTGAATTATTCATGTGAAACAATATCATCTTCCTGTTGAGAGAGAAAAAATTACGGCATACAGGAACTGAAAAATGTTGATAGGATCTGGCCAGCCCAGAGCCTGTTCAATGACCAGTAAGAAAAGCAGATGACACCTGGTGTATGACAACAGACTACGGAGAATTAAATAAAATGGTTCCCAAGATACAGGCTGTTGTGCCTAATATAACTCAAGTGATAGAACAAATAATACAAGATATAGGCATTTATCATGCTGTGTTAGATTTGGCTAATACCTTCTTTAGCATCACTATGCACCCTGATTCACAGGCATAATATTGATATTATGCTAATTTCTGAAGACTTGCTATTGCTATAGCAACATCTTTATGCATTGTGCATCCTACTCCAATCCAGAAGATAGGTCATCAATTTGCAAAAGATACAAGGCCCAGAATCAGCTGTAAAGTTCTTAGAGGTTACTTGGTTGGGTAAGACATCCAGGTGCACTCATGGATGTCTTACCTAAAACAGTTAAATAGCTATAAATTTTTTTAGGCCTTTTGTGAAATTGGTGGGTTTTTATCCCACATTTATACTGACTAGAGAGGAAGGGATCTAGTTGGTGCTGGGATAAAGAACAAGAGGAAGCATTTGAGAAGAATAAAATACTAGTGGCTTAGACAAGCCTTAGGGTCCCTGCTTCCTGGAATACCAGTGTCTTTGGATGTGACCATTGGACCCTCTGACAAGTCCAGCATAGAGAAGCAGTTCCTTTCAGATTTTAGTCACAATTATGGACGGGCACTGAAACCTGCTATTTCCCAATTGAACAACAGGTCCTAGGGGTATAGAAGGTCTTGCCACAAGTTGAATCCATACCTGCTGCTTTCTTGGTACCAGGGAGAACAGGTCCTATCAAGGATTGGGTAGAAGGATTGTTTGCCAGGGCTGCATTAACTACTGCTCAAGTCTCCACTTTACAAAAGTGGCATGCATACATGCAACTACATAGTGCCCTCTCCATGCATTCCTTAGGAGATGAACTGCCTGCTATCTTAGGGCCAGTACCTTATGAGTCCAGTGCTGCCCCTATTGTGGAGCCCCCTCAGGAGATGCCTCCAATGGTACATTAAGGCATGGTCCCCTTTCCTGACAATGCTTGGTACTCAGATGGATTGAGCCCAGGTATCTCTGTGTATGGACAGTAGCAGCCGTACAACCACAGACAGATAGTATCTGGTTTGAGATGGGAATGCAACAGAGCAGTCAATGGGCAGAACTCCAAGCTGCATGGCTGCCTTGTACCTATGAGCCACCACCTATAGTTCTCTATACAGACAGTCTGGCAGTACTTAAGAGTCGTACAATTTGGCTTGCCCAAAAGGCCTGAGATAATTGGTATATAATTTAAAAATCCTTATGGGGAGCTGGTGTGTGGAAAGACATTTGGGAAAGTCTACAGGAACCCACTATGGACCTAATTGTTTCAGCACACTGGTCAGATTCACTTCCCACCAACATGGAGGCAGATAACCTAGCACCTGTACCTCTGCCACATCCCACATGCACCTGGACATAGATATGAGACAGCTGCCCCTGTGAGAGACTGGTAGGCTACATCAGACCCCTGCCAGTAATCTCGGGACAAACGTATGCACTAACGTGTATACACTGCCATGGGATTGTTGCAAGTCTTCTCTTCCTTTCTTTTTTTTTTTTTAAGACGGAGTTTCGCTCTTGTTACCCAGGCTGGAGCGCAATGGTGCAATCTCGGCTCACCGCAACCTCCGCCTCCTGGGTTCAGGCAATTCTCCTGCCTCAGCCTCCTGAGTAGCTGGCATTACAGGCACGCACCACCATGCTCAGCTAATTTTTTGTAGTTTTAGTAGGGACGGGGTTTCACCATGTTGACCAGGATGGTCTCGATCTCTTGACCTCGTGATCCACCCGCCTCGGCCTCCCAAAGTGCTGGGATTACAGGCTTGAGCCACCGCGCCCGGCGCAAGTCTTCTCTTATAAGAGCAAACAAAACAGCCACCATCAGGGGCTCAGAGCAACTCAGTGTCATATATGGATACCCTCAACACATTGATAGCAACTGAGGTATGCATTTCACCAGACGTGGTCAACACTAGATGCATGAAAAGGACGCAGACTGGATATTTCACTTACTGTACACACCCCGAAGAAACACAGTGATTGAAAGGAAAAAATGGTATTTTTAAGGCACAGTTTTGAGCACTCTGAAAATCCAATATCTTGCATAGTTAGACAAAGGTTTTGCCTCAGGCCATCAGAAACCTTAATTTGGTTGAGACAAATATGGTGCTGGCACCACATCAATGACTCAGGACCACCACAGAGGAGGGTCCATTAACCATAGCAGTAAAGGAAGTCCAACCAGATGCATCTCTACTGGAGCAGATAAAAGGCCAATGGCAAAGGTTATTTAGGACTCCCAAGATTTTGAGCCAGGGGAGGGGATACTTGAATGAGGGTTGGACTAGCAACTTTCCCTATGTTGGACAGAGCATTTCTTCCCAGACCGCAAGGAATTCCCTTCCTACTAAAGTTGTCTCCATTGATCCTGTTGAAGTCTGGGCCAAAACACTCCACATAGCAATAAACACAGCCCCTTAAAGAAGCATCCTGGCTGCCATTTGGCATGGTCCTTTGCTGCCCCTGTAACTTTACAGAAAATACCAGCACCTTTGCCCCTCTGGCAACATGTTTGGTATGCACTCCCCACCCATAATCCCACGTCCTATCCAACAGAGATGGAGCTACCACAGTCATTCTGTTTAATGGGGAAGAACTGCCCCACCAGGTACCTGCTGAACATTTTTAATTCCACCGGTAGTCTTCTGTTTTTATTGCTGTTCTGCTCTGCACCTCTTGGTTTGGTTCCTGAATAAACATGGCAAAAGGCATTTTTAATTCTGTGTCTTACACCTGGCATACATATCATTACCTGTTGGTTGTGTTATTGTTGTGCCCCTGCTTAACATGTAGAAAACAAATTGACAAAAGGTGTCCCTCACACCATCAAAATGTCACCCACAGCCTCCCCTGAAGGCTCAGGGACCATGGGAGGAAATGTGAGTCCATGAGATTGTAAGAGCTGGATTATGGGGGTGTGATGTGGGAAGAAAAGTGACTCCCTCTTGGATGCTAATTCTCCATGTTGACTTCTGATTAGCACCAGTCCCAGGAATGACTCACAATTCTTATCGTAAGAACATGTCAACCTTGATGTTATCACCCAAATTCTGGGCTATGACATGTTAGCATTTTTGCCTGTTCTGGACAGTTGCCTTTGTCTTGCACAGAGCACGTATACTCTTTCCCTGTGGTATATAAGCCCTGGGTGTGGGGGTAACAAGTGCAGAAACCTACCTATCTTGCTGCCATCCAAGACCACGCTTCTGTCTGTAAGTTTCCCAATAAAACACCCTTTACTGACACACTAGATTTGTCTGTTTTGTTAGTTGGATTACTAGCTTCTTTGGCATTTGGGGGACACTTTGCATATGTGGCCCTTTCATGGAAGAGGGTCTGTGTGGGGCTGGGAGCCCAAATAAGCACTTGTAGTCAAAGCCTAGAACATTCACTGAGGAGACAGAACTAGACCTGTTAGCAGAGACAGACCTGTTACCAGAGTGGATAGCTGGGCCAGCAGGTCTGGAGTGATGCTATGGAAGAGCAGGCCAATGACAGCTGAAGAGCTTCAGAGACTCCCACTTCTAACAAGCTCACTTCCTATAAGAGGGACTGCTGTCGTATCGTAGTACATGACTCTCTCTGACTGTCCTAGTAAATATTTAGCATTTGGGGGCATCCACACTACTGGAACAGTAGCCAAGGGAACACTCCACTGTGCCAGCTTAATTGAACCCAACTATACAATGAGAACGTGGGAATCAGTGTGTTCTGCTACTTCTCTGCTTAGCATTCCTATATACCTGCTTTACATAGGCACCATGTGGCGCTGTGGTGTGTGCCTGTGCGCCTTTGAATCACATTTGGGTATCTATTGAAAGGCTTCTTCGGGACTGTTGTGACTCCAACTGCACTATGGACTGATCCCTGTCGGAAGGTAACAAGGGGACAAGGGACAGCATTTACAGCCTAAGTCCTGGAATGTATGTGGCATCAAACCGTTTTGCATTTGTGAGCAGGAACACAACTGTATGACAACAGATATTCCAACAGGCAACAGAAATTGTGATTGGCTTATAAGAAAATGGGCTTCCTTTGGTCTTATGAACATAAGACTCAGCAGTATAGAAACAGAGAAATGGTTGCAGGTGGAGAACACTTTTACTGGAGTCAGGAAGGCAACAACAACCCAAAATCTCCAGCTTTTCCTCCCTTCTCTCTCTCGAGCTCTCTGTACCTCTGTTCCAGCAGTGATCGCAGCAGTGTGGAGATCACAGCCTCAGGGAACAACCAAGGCCCAGCATCACTAGCAAAGTTTATGAGAAACTATGACTTCCTTTAAAAAACAACACGGTGGGGGAGGGCCGGGTGGGAATGAGAGTGCCTAAGGTCTTAGGAGACGGCTGGTGCAGGCCTAGGGTGTAGCAAATTCTGTAGCTTGTCTAGAGTCACCATGCCAAGTGCAGAGGTTGCCTGAGTGAGAATATATTAAGGGTAGCATCTGCACCCTCCTCTAGAGGTCTCAGAATGTCCATGACTGTGGCTTTAGTGGTCCTTGAACAGAAATTTGGTAACATGACGAGTAGCAGGTGCTGGCACGGTAAGGCTACAAATGTGTAACAGAATTATTTTATGGGTAACAGAAATACAATATATAAAGAAACAAGTTAACACTATGAGAAAGCCATTAGCCAAATTCAGAATGTGGGTGATTCTACAGGACACGTAATCTGGCTTTGTTGCTGAAGCAGAAGCATAGGAGAGCCCGGGTGACACCATTTTAAAATCAACTCTGTCTTTCAACTAGCAAGGTGTATTCCTTGCCAATCACAACCCATGGTCATAAGTTTACCGCTGAACAAACAACTTAATAATGCCTGTAAGAACAAACGCCAATGACAACAGAAGGTCCATATGTCCTGACATCACATAATAATAAATGCTTTTAAGATTATTATAGTCATGCTTTGATGTACTTAGTAACTAAAATGCCAAGGATAACTTTCTTTAAATCAACAAAGTCCTAAATTTTGTCATACTGTCAGAGCACCCACACGTAGACATAACTTAGCTTTTAGAAGAGTTTAGAGCAAAGATGGTGCATTCCTCCTTTTGCTTTCTGAGGACACCTACTCCATATCTGAGTAACTTTCAATAAACTATCTCCTTCTCACTTCACTCTGGGACTCACCTTTAATTCCTTCCTGTGCAAGATTCAAGAATCCTCTTTTGGGGTCGGGATCAGAATCCATTTTTCCAGTAACAGTTTCTCCAACAAATCAAAGCTTCAGAAAAAAAAAATAGGTGAGACGGGTGGTATATTTAGAAGAACAGAAAATAAAGAGACATAAGAAGCAATTGCAATGCGTGGACCTTCTCTAGATTCTGTTTCAGACAAACCAATTGAAAAAGACGAGAGATTTGAATATGCATTGAGTACTTAGTAAAATTAGAGAACTGTTGTTAATTTTGTTGGTGTGAGAATAGCATGGTTTTATGTTTTCTAAAAACCCTATTCTGTGAAAGGTGCATGCTGAACTATTTAACTGTGAAATTGTAGGTAAAGGATTTGCTTTTACAATCCTCCAGAGATGAGTTTATAATCAAATCAATGATGTGATAAATAAATCAATGGAGGAGAAGAGGCAAAAATCTCCCCTGAAGAAGAACTCCAAATAAGGTAGGTAGATAGTCTGTCCTTAAGGGAGAACATTAACTTCTTCTTCTGGAAGTGTGAATTCTTGACATGATGTAATGAAAATGGTACTTCACTTGTAGTTTTCCTCCCCCGTATCCATAACCCCTATCTCACTATGAAAAAAAAAAACAAAAAACTGCCGAATTCCAATAGAGGAACATTCTACAAAATGCCTAACTAGTATTCCTCAATAATGTCTAGGTTATCAGAAACAAGGAAAATCTGAGGAATTGTCACAGCCAAGAGAAGCCTAAGGAGACATGACAACTCCATGTAATAGGGTATCTTGAATGGGACCTCGGAGTAGAAAAATAATATTAGGTAAAAACCCAAAGATACCTGAGTAATGTATGGCTTTTGGTTAAAGATAATGAATCAACATTTATTCACTAATTGTAAGAAATGAACCATACAAATGTTAGATGTTAATATAGAACTGAGTTTGAGACAGATGAACACTAACAACTTCTCAATTTTCCTGTAGTTAAAACTTTTCTAGAACTAAAGTCTATTTTTTTAATTCTCCTGGAAAAAAAGTGGAAATATATGAAACATGATAGAAAAATCTTAATAACTATTGAATGTGATGATGGATAATGAGAATTAATTATATAATTCTGTTTTTGTGTATTTGAAGTTTTCTGTGATGGAAAGCTTGAGGCTGGGCACGGTGGCTCACACTTATAATCCTAGCACTTCAAGAGCCCAAGAGTTCAGGGCCAGCCTGCGCAACATAGTGAGACCCCATCTCTACCAAAAAAAGCAGAAAAGTTAGCCAGATATGGTGGGCTTGCACCTGTAGTCCTAGCTACTTGGGAGACTGAGGTGAGAGGACCACTTGAGCCCAGGAGGCCAAGGCTGCAGTGAGCCAAGATCATGTCAACGCACTCCAGTCTAGATGACAGTGAAACCTTGTCTCCAAAAAGGAAAAAGTCTGAACTAGAAATATAGAGATAAGGACATTTAGAGTAGCTGCTTCTTTTTAAAATTGTGGTTTAAAAATATATAACAAAATTGACCATTTTGCCATTTTTATGTGTACAGTTCTATGACATTAAGTGTATGCATGCTGTGTAACCATTACCATCCTCCACCTCCAGAACTTTTTCATCTTCCCAAACTGAAATGCTATGTCTGTTAAACAACATCTCCTCATTCTCTCCTCCTCCCAGCCCCTGGTAACCTCCATTCTACATTCTGTCTATGAATCTGACTAGTCCAGGTGAATCATATAAGTGGATTCATACAGTATTTTTCCTTTTCAGTCTGATTTATTTAATCTAGCTTCATGTCTTCAAGGTTCATACATATTATAGGAAAATAATTTCCTTCCTTCTTCTGAAAAATATTCCATTGTATGTACCTACCACATTTTGTTCATCAATCCATCCATGGATGTATACTCTGTTGCTTTTCTACCTTTTGGCAGTTATGAATAATGTTGTTGCAAACATGATGTACAAATATCTGCTTGGTCTCTGCTTTAACTTCTTTTGGGTCCATACCCAGGAGAGGAGTTGCTGGATCATATGTTAATGCTATGTTAAATTTTTTGAAGAATAAAAAGTGGCTGCTTCTACAAAACAGAAATTTTCAGATTAGAAGACGTTGGACAGGGAAAAATTCCTGTCTCTCAAAACTTAAGAGTTTTCACTATAAGCTTTGTAGAACCATTTGTAAGTGATATATGATAAAAATGAAGTAAAGTATGCAATAAAACTCATTTTGTGCCAGGTACTGAACATACATGGAGGGAGCCCTCAGTCCTTTGGGGAAGAAGCTGGTTATAGAACGGTGTGATCACAGGCACAACACAGAGAAGACTCCAGGGGCAAGCAGAAGAGAAAATGGCCATCAAAGGAGATTCTTTGCACGCCATTCAAAGGTGCACTACAGGAGGTGATGTGGGAGTGAAGGAGGAAAAGATGACATTCCAAGTTGGAGAACTGGAAGATTAAACTCGGAATGATGTCAGCACTGAGACTCTAGGATCGTATTGTACAATTGGCCCCATCTCAGCACTAACACTCTAAAATCTTACCTTTCTTATGTCTTCAAACTGTGGCCCTATATTTAGCTTCTATATCTTTCTTGGTCTGAATCCAATACTAAAATTGGTCCTGATTCCAGGGGAGGTGTTTCTCTTTTGAATCCCATAGCCTGAAATTTTCTATTCATCTTGAAGGCCACATTCAGGAAGAACCCTAGGAACTCTGTATCTCAGCGTGTGAGGCTTCAGGCCAAGGAGTGCTAAATTGATTGTGAAAGATCTTATCTGCCTCCAATGCCATAAGGTCCTGATGAAATGTCCAGCATCATTGTAGAAATTCAAGTGTCTTAATACAGGATTATATGTCTTAGAGAGTGCGTATAAGAAAAAAAATTTTAGAGATAGGTGTGTCTCAGTGATGCTGTGCAGACCTGAGGCCAAAATCAATTCAGAAAATGCTTTTGACTCAATGTTTCTCAAAAATATGAGTCTTAAAATTTTGATATTGATGGGAAAACGTTACATAATTGAAGGGATAAATACAAGTATGCCAATCAGCCAAAAACACTGCATATATGTTTAATGCAGATTTTTGTCTCAAAAACTGTTAATAAATTAATAGTGCAGCTTACAAAAGATTAAAAGAGCTGGGATGTTTAAAAAACTTTCCAAGTGTCAGGTGCTGGTACTTTACATTTATTTTACCTCCTAATCCTTATAATAGGACAAAGCTCATTTTATGTCTTCAAAGTTGAGATGTGACACTGGGAATTAGAAAGGTTAATATAGGAGACATGTCCAAGGCTACACTTCTAGTAATTACAGTTCATTGATAAAGAAAACATTAAAATCTGTTGGGCCCTCACTTAAAAACAAATAATATTTGTGTTGTAGAAGCAAGATCCCTTGAGTCACAAGTTAACAGTATTAGAAGAAAAGATTCAACATGTACATTTATTTGGAAAGGCCATGGGTGAGGATGGCTACAGACATGATTGGATTCAGAGACTCAAATTTGTCATCAGATCTCTCTGTACTTCTAAAGAAGACAGTATCAACTTATCAGTTCCAACTCTTCCCATATTATCCTACCTTAACAGCTTCAGCATAAAAATAGACATCTTTCTCACAATGTTTATAAATAAAGAACAAAAGAAGATGACCTTTGGAATAATCCACCATGATCAAGTGGGTTTTATACCAGGGAAGCAGGGATGGTTTAACATAGGCAAGTCAAAAAATGTGATACACCACAAAAAAAGAATTAAAAACAAAAATCATATGGTCGTCTCAATAGATGCAAAAAAAGCATTCAACAAAATCTGGCACCGCTTTATGATTAAAGCTCTCAGCAAAATCGACATACAAGGGACATACCTCAATGTAACAAAAGCCATCTATGACAAACCCACAGCAACATAATACTGAATGGAGAAAAATTGAAAGCATTCCCTCTGAGAATTGGAACAAGACAAGGATGCCCACTCTCACCACTTCTCTTCAACACAGTCCTAGAAGTCCTAGCCGGAGCAATCAGGCAAGAGAGGGAAATAAAGGGCATCCAAGTCAGTAAAGAGGAATCCAAACTGTTGCTGTTTACTGATATGATTATATACCTAAAAAACTCTAAAGACTCCTCCAGAAAGCTCCTAGAACTGACACAAGAATTCTGGAACATTTCTGGATACAAAACTAATGTACACAAATCAGTAGCTCTCCTATACTCTAACAGTGACCAGAGTGAGAATCAAATAGAGAACTCAATCCCTTTTACAATAGTGGAAAAAAAAATTGTAAATATACCTAACCTAAGGAGGTGAAAGACCTCTGCAAGGAAAACTACAAAACACTGCTGAAAGAAATTATAGACGACTATCGAGATTCACTCAGGGTGGCTGGCAAGATATCAAGGGAACTATTAGGGAAAAGTTATAAAATATAGTCTATAACCTTTAAGAAGGTTGAAAGGTCTTTATTAACTTATAGAATGGGCTGAAGGCAGCCAGTTTGTACATTAGAGTACTAAGTCATAAAGTAAGGATTAAGATAATAAAAGCTTCCCCAGTTAAGTCTGTTTACCTCACCCCCACACTCCTTTGTCTCTACTCTGTTTATTCATGTAAACTTTGTGTTGAATGGTCCTCTCAGAGAAGTTGAAGGGGAGTCACCCCTTAATGGTGTTTATTCTAAGCCCCAGAACCAAAAGCTTTTATCATTCATAAAACCACTCTTTAAGCCATGTTAATTATCCACAAGCATGTTGACTTAGAACCTCTGTTATTAAATTTATACTGAATAAATGCAAGGAGGAACAAGAAGTCATCTTTGGTTAGCTGCAATTGCCCTCTGAAAGCAGCTGACAACCATCTCTAGCCCAATTGACACTGTATTCTGTGTGTGTGAGTGCATTCATTCATCTGTTGCTGAGTCATGGTCTACAGCAAAGACCTCCGCAAGTGGTGATCAACATCTCATGCTGTCCCATTAGTTTATGTGTCCATTTTTATGCCAATACCTTGCCATTTTGGTTACTGTAGATGTGTATTTTGAAGTCAGGTATTGTGATATGTCCAGCTTTGTTCTTTTCACTCAAGACTGTTTTGGCTATTCAGAGTCTTTTGTGGTTCCATACAAATTTTAATATTTTTTTTCTATTTCTACAAAGAACGACATTGGTATTTTCATAGGGATTGCATTAAATCTGTAGATTGGTTTGGATAGTATGGTCACGTTACAATGTCAATTATTCCAATAAATGATAATGAAATATCTTTCAACTTTTTGTGTCCTTTTCCATTTCTTTCATTAGTATTTTATAGTTTTCATTACATACTTGGTTAAATTTATTCCTATATTTTTGCAGTTACTGTGAATGACATTTCCTTCTTGATTTTTCAGCTAGTTTATTATTTTCAGTTTCCCATATATGGCCTTTATTGTGTTTAAGTACATTCCATCTATACCTAATTGGTTGAGAGTTTTTATCATGAAGTGATACTGAATTTTACCAAATGCTTTTTCTACATCTATAGAGATGATATTATTTTTGTCTTTCATTCCATTGATATGCTCTATTATGTTTATTGATTTGTATGAAAATTCTATAGTTTTCATATGTTGATATTATAGTCTGTAAATTTATTGAATTTATTTATCAGCTCTGAGAGTTTTTTGATGGAGCCTTTAGGTTTGTCTATAAATAAGATTATGTCATCTGCGAACATCAACAATTTGACTTCCTCTTTTCCAATTTGGATGCCTTTTATTTCTTTCTCTTACCTAATTGCTCTGGGTAGGACTTCCAATACTGTATTTTTATTGTTGTTATAATTTTTTTAAAGTTTCTATCCATTTCTATAGTTATCAGTCTAGGACTATGTTAAATTCAGTTAAAGTAGGCATCTTTATTCTTGTTCAAGTTCTTAGAGGGAAATCTTTCAACTTTTTTTCCATTATGTATGTTGTCGACTATTGAATTGTCATATACAGCCTTTATTGTATTTTGATACATTTTATCTATACCTAATTGGCTGCAAGTTTTTATCATGAAGTGATGTTGACTTTTATGAAATGGTTTTCTGCACCTAGAGAGGATCATTTTATTTTTTTCCTTCATTATGTTCATATGATCTATCATGTTTATTGATTTGCAGATATGTAACCATTCTTGCATCCCTGGAACAAATCCTGTTTGATCATGTCATATAATCTGTTTTAGGTGTTGTGGATTTAGTTTGCTAGTATTTTGTTAATTTTTGCATCTGTGTTTATCAGGAATTTGGGCGTGTAGTTTTTTGTTGTTGTTGTATCCTTGTCTGGTTTTGTTAACAGGGTAATGCTTGCTTTCTAGAATAAATTTTAAATAATTCCTTCCCCTTCAATTTTTTGGAATAGTTTCAGACGAATTGGTGTTAGTCCCTTCTTAAATGCTTGGTGGAATTGAACAATGAAGGCATTCAGTACTGGGTTTTTCTTTGGTGGGAGACTTTTTATTACTGATTCAAGCTCATTACTCATTATTGCTATTTTCAGGTTTTTAATTTCTTTTTGGTTCAATCTTGGTAGATTTTAAGTGTCCATGTTAAATTTCATTTGCCCTGATAATCAAATGAGGCCTACGGACCAAAATTTTGGGTACAGCAGTTTCCATGGCAGTTAGAGTCTTAAAAAACTTTCATTGCCCCCACCTTTTTTGTTGGTTTTGTTTCGAGTTATGGGTTTCTTTTTAAATGTTAGCTAGGAGTAACTGAATTGTATAAGCAAAATATCTCTAAGTAGCCTTGATTAGTCACAAATCAATCTTTTGTTTACCAGTCTTGTTTGCTTAATTAGCAAATGTGTGCAGGGAAAAATTTTAACCAGGTTTTTATTTTTCGCCTTTTCCTTTTTGACTTTTGCATGGCACAAAAACAAAATTTTTATGTTGAACAGCAATGTATTATTGCTCTGAGATCAAGATTTTGACCTATTTGGTCTAAGAGCCTAACTTTTATAAACATTTATTTCTCTTCCTTTTATGTTACTGATTTTTCAATTAAGTATCTCATTATTGTACATAACTGTTAGGGAAACCTAAATTTATATTTATAAAAGGTGTCAAGGTGGTTGATTACCATGGAGCTATTGTAATCTTTAAAGCCATTAGTTTCAATGCCTTTGAGACTGTTTTCTTTCCTTAACTGAAATGCCATAAGCAGTGAGTTTTATCTCAACACCTGTAGAAATGTCAGTAGGTTCAAAGTAGGCAGAAAAAAAAAAGATAAGAAAACTTCTACATGTTAACTCTATAATTATTGGTTTTAAAAATAATAACCATTTCAATTTTGAATTTTCCTTAATTCATTTTTCCCATGCACTTACAAATGTGCACAAGAATGGGTCATAACATACAGCCAGTAGGATTCTCAGAAAACCTGTCATGCCTTAATCATTAACAATGCCATTTTGTTTCTTATCGCTCTGTCAAGAGCAAAAAAAATTGTATAAATCCCATCAAGGAGTGTTAGGAGTTTTGACCAGTAATCACTGGAAACTGTAGAAGATAATATTAGTTGTTTTGAGCTACTAAGTTTTAGGTAATTTGTTATGCAAAAGTAAATAACTAACACAGCTTCACAAGAGAGGATAAATTATTGCACTTTAATTTTCTTTTGCTCTAAATTAATTATGATTACTACTATTATATTATTATTGAGACAGGGCTTGCTCTGTCACCCAGGCTGGAGTGCAGTGGCATGCTCATGAATCACTGCAGCCTTGACCTTCCAGGCTCAAGTGATCCTCCTACCTCTGCCTGTCTAGCAGCTGGGCCTACAGGCATGTACTACCATGCCCAGCTAAGTTTTGTATTTTTTGTAGAGATAAGGTTTCACTATGTTGCCCACGCTGGTCTTCAACTCCTGGACTCAAGTGATCCACCTGTCTCAGCCTCCCAAAGTGCTGGGATTATAGGCATGAGCCACCACACTCGGCCTTGAGTGGCTTTTAATTAGCCATCAGTGCCCATTTTGAATGTTTATTTTTGCTCCTGGAAGACTGTCAGCAACAGGCATCACAATTGAGTCAAATCAAACAAAAATAAACCAAGATAAGAATGTACACAAATATTTTAACCCAGGCATGAGGACTGAACAAAATACTAAACTAGGTGCATGACCAAAAGTGAATTCACCAGAAACTTGCCTCACAGACAGTATTTAAGTTCTGTAGAAACCAGGATATTCAATCCAGAAAGGCCCTAATAGAAAAGACCCGAGGGTTCTTTACTATGGGGACCGTATCCAAACCAGATTCCAAATAATATAAGAAAACCTCTGCCAAAGGAGGGAGGCTCAGCCTGAGGAAAGACACCAGGGCAAGAAAGGCCAGCTGTGGAAGCACAGAGCTCAAAGGGTTCAAGTAAGTACGGAACACCAGTTCCAATGATCACTGATTCCTTCTGACAGAGACGTTTTAAAAAACTTCTTATTTTTAGAGATGGAGTGTCCCTACCTTGCGCAGACTGGCCTCAAACTCCTAGGCTCAGGCAATCCTTCTGCCTCGGCCTCTGAGTAGCTGGGACTATGGGTGTACACCACTGCACTAAGCTCTGATAGTGACCTTTTCCAAGTCCTGTTTCTGACACCATCTACATCAACCCAGATAGGAACAGAGAATGGCTCTCTAAAACAAAAATATTTATTTGGAAACACAGCATTGCAATTGGAATATACATGCCATAGTAAACGATGTGTGTGTTTGGGGAGGTAAAGGAAGACAAAGGTTTTTAAAGGGCTACAACGATCAATAACAAGGTTGACATCAGTTATGTCCAAGTTTGGACAGGCAGTTCCTGGGCAGATACCCTTATAGAAGTATTTTCGTGTAAAGCTGTGATTGCCCTTGTGCAAGGTTGTGATTTTTGTAGTGTTTTGTGACAGTTTTTGTTATCAGGTGTATAAGCATGGGAACCCTCTCTTCATCACCTTCCCAGCTCCATTTGTCAGAGTTTGAAAAACATTAGTGACTCCGTTTTGATTCTGCCAACTTCCACACTAAACACAGCAGAATCACACCTCACACTCTGGATGCAGGTGAGAACCAGCACAGACACAGTTAGCAGTGGGACCCAACCTCAGCTTGCTCCTCCCCCAGCCTTCTCCACACACGGACCCTTCACCCTTGCCCAGTCTCTGTGACATTAGGAAAACCCAGGCACAAATGGGAAGCAGTTGTGAGATACACAAACCCAAATGTCCACAATCTCCAGCAGGAAGTCTTTCCTGAAGTCTGCAGCCTCAGTGCTTCCTTCAGTATGCTTTCTTCAGATGTGCAGACTATGACCCAACAGCACTCTTCCTCCCAGTAACCACAGGTCTCACTTCCCCAACTCCTTCAGGACTTCACTCTCTCAGTAAAGGCTCCTCTCAGGGGAATATCTAAAAATTACCACCAGCTCCTACATCTTCCTCCACTTATTCTCCCTGCCACCCGAGCATTTGGGAGGTTCTGGCTCTGGATAGGAGAACTCCTTCATCCCCTCCCTTGCCGTCTTCTCTTCTTTCCCTGTCTCTTCTCTGTTTCTGAATTATACTATTCCTGTCAGTATATAAAACTACCTAAAAGTTAAGTATAGCTACTGATGAGTTACAGAGCTAACTCTTGTGCATTTACCCCCCAGGTGAAAATCAGAGACCTCTGCCAGCCCCCCAAACTCTTTTGCCTCCCCTGAAACAAAACCCATCCCACACAGATGTCCACTAAGCTGACCTCTCCCCACGCCCCCTCCTATTTAACTCCTTCCCCTCTACTCCTTTTGGCCTCTTTTTCCCTCTTGTCCTGAGTTCCTCCCCATTTTGGCTTCTCCAGGAGCCTCCCTCATCTTCCTAGGCCAGAGCTCCAGGGTCTCTCCTCCCCTTCCCCATCCAGGGATTGGAGAATCCAGAGTTGATTCCTGAGATAAGGCCATTTCATCATGAGAGCAGCAGGATCTCATCCAGGACATCACATTACATTTAGTCCCCATTATGTCTCTTAAGGCTCCTCTGGCTGTGATGATTTCACAGGTTTTCCTTGTTTTTGATGACCTTAACAATTTTTGAGGAGCATTGGTCAGGCATATTGTGGAATGTCCTGTAACTCGAATGTGGTTGGGGCTATGGGTGTCGGGGAGGAACGGCTCAGAGATGAAATGCCACTCTCAGCACATCAGGGGTAGGTGCTACCCACTTTATTTATCCCTGGTGATGTCAACCTTCATCACCTGCCTAAGGCAGTGTTTCCCAGTTTCTCCCCTGTCAAATTCCTTTTTGCTTTCTGCCTTTTCATAGTGTTGTCTTTGGAAGGAAGTCACTATATGCAGCCCACAAATAAGGAATGTTCTGCTACAAAGATTTTGTGTAGGTTTTTGTGCAAAGTAAGTTTTCTATTTGTTAGTTAAATACCTAGGAGTATGATCACTGTGCTGTATGGCGATCATGGTGAATCTATGTTTGATGAGTCTATGTTTACCCTTATAAGAAGCTGCCCTTATCTTCTAGAGTGGCTGTGCCATTTCCTTTCCTGCCAGCGGTGGATGAGGGCTCCTGTTGCTCTTCATCCTCATTGGCACTTGGTATTACCAGATTTTAGTGTTTTAGTTATTCTAGTAGGTGCGTAATGGTATATCATTGTTGTTTTACTTGCATTTCCCTAATGATAAATGACATTGAGCATCTCCTTATGTGCTCACTTGCCATCTGTGGATCTTCTTTTGTTGAGGTGTCTGTTCAGACATTTGCCCATTTTTAAATTGGGTAAATTGTTTTCTAACTGTTCAGTTTTAAGGATTCTCTCTATATTTTAGATACAAGTCCTTTATCAGCTTTGTGATTTGCAAATATTTTCTCCCAGTCTGTGGCCTTTATTGACATAACAACACACAGTAATGCATACATATATATTTGTGGGAAAAGAAATGCGAAATTTCTAACTGTGAAGGTTTCCAGGTAGATGACCTGAGGGACAAGCAATGGTGGTAGGGGTCGGGGAGCAATGGGAATAACTTACCTTTGTATATTTTATACTATCTTTTGAATTTTCTGTGTGTGCATTAATAATAATCTCAAAAATAATTATATAAAAATCCCTTACACTTGTGAAACCCTTGACAGATTGTGTCCAGATCATGTGTTAAGACTCAGATTCTGATCCCGTATTCTAGGACCAATGATGTTCTAATTGAACTATTTTGCTTTGAAATTTCCATTTCTGGAAAAGGTAGTTAGATTATATGAACAAATCCCTGTGCTGAAAAAGCTAAAAGTGCCATTTAAAATGCAAAATTGATTTTCTTAAGCATCAAATTGCTGAGAAGATGGTAATAAATGTCTGCACCCCACAAAGGGAAGGGAAGATGCTGTTTGGCCTCGTAGAGAGCAGTGACTTCAGAAATGGAGAAAAGGCTCTGTAAGTTCATTGCCTGGAGCCGAGACACAGGGGCCCTGCACTTCCAGCTCTTTGCTCCATGTTCCTCACTTTGTACCCATTTATCTGCCTTCCCTTTTAAAATTTCAAACAAAGCTCTTTATTTCTGATACATTATAATACATATGCATAAGGTGTAATATATGATATAGTGTATATTCACTGTGGAAACATTAAAAGATGCTGTCAAAGACAAATCACAAATTAAAGATAACCTGTAAACCTCACACCAGAGATATTTTGTTGCATTTCCTTCTAGTCTGTTATGCATCATCCTGCTGCTTTTGCCTGCGTGCTTCTCTCTCTCTCTCTGTTGATGAGCACAGACCTCAGTGGCTCCGGCCCTCACTTTCCAGATGTCACCTCATTCTCACATCTCCTGAGGGGGCTACTTCTCACTTTCTTCCCCTCCTCACACTCCTCCAATCTTTTCCCACTCCTCACTCTTAGATAATGAGGTTTTTTTTTTTTTCACTCAGAAAAAAGAAGGACTCAGGTGAAAAGAGCATCATCACCCCAAGACAACTGCACAGCTCCACCTATCTCCTGGGTCTTCCCACCAGTGATGATGGATGGTCCTCAGCTCCTGCCTAAGGCCACAAGATCCACCCCTACCTTCCCTACATGAGTTTCCCCTCTCTCCTGGCTCATTCATTCCTGTATACAAACTGCATACAAAATGCTGTAATATTTCCCATTAACACAAACAAAACTCAACTAAATAAATAAAAATAAAATCCTACCATTAAAAAATCCATTGCCTGGGCCACCACGCCAGGGAGGAGCAGCCGCTGCCACCCAGGACTAGGCCCCTGGGGAGGAGGAGGCAGGAAGATGGCAGACAACGCCGGTGCTGCCGACAGCAACGTGGAGATCTGGAAGATCAAGACTCTCATTAAGAGCGTGGAGGCGGCCTGCAGCAATGGCACCAGCATGATGTCATTGATCATTCCTCCCAAGGACCAGATTTCACGAGTTGCAAAAATGTTAGCAGATGAGTTTGGAACTGCGTCTAACATTCAGTCGGGAATAAACCGCCTCTCAGTCCTGGGAGCCATTACATCCGTACAACAAAGACTCAAACTTTATAACAAAGTACCTCCAGATGGTCTGGTTGTTACTGTGGAACAATCGTAACAGAAGGAAGAAAGGAAAAGAAAGTCCATATTGACTTTGAACCTTTCAAACCAATTAATACGTCATCGTATTTGTGTGACAACAAATTCCATACAGAGGCTCTTACAGCACTGCTTTCTGATGACGCAAGTTTGGATTCACTGTAATAGACAGTAGTGGGGCACCTTTTGGCACACGTCACGGAAACACAAGAGAAGTTCTACACAAATTCACTGCGGATCTTCCAAAGAAACACGGTAGAGGAGGTCAGTCAGCCTTGCGTTTTGCCCATTTAAGAATGGAAAAGCAACATAACGGAAAGTAGCAGAGACTGCTGTGCAGCTGTTTATTTCTGGGGACAAAGTGAATGTGGCTGGTCTAGTTTTAGCTGGATCCACTGACTTTAAAACTGAACTAAGTCAATCTGATATGTTTGATCAGAGGTTACAATGGAAAGTTTTAAAATTAGTTGATATATCATATGGTGGTGAAAATTGATTCAACCAAGCTATGGAGTTATCTTCTGAAGTCTTTTCCAACATGAAATTCATTCAAGAGAAGAAATTAATAGGACTATACTTTGATGAAATCAGCCAGGACACGGGCACGTACTGTTTTGGTACTGAAAATACACTAAAGGCTTTGGAATGGGGGCTGTAGAAATTCTAATAGTCTATGAAAATCTGGATATAATAAGATATGTTCTTCATTGCCAAGGCACAGAAGAGGAGAAAATTCTCTATCTAACTCCAGAGCAAGAAAAGGATAAATGTGCTTTCACAGACAAAGAGACCAGAGAGGAACATGAGCTTATCGAGAGCATGCCCCTGTTGGAATGGTTCCCTAACAACTATAAAAAATTTGGAGCTACTTTGGAAATTGTCACAGATAAATCACAAGAAGGGTCTCAGTTTGTAACAGGATTTGATGTAATTGGAGGTATCTTGCGGTGCCGAGTAGATTTTGAGGTAATGGAATACCAAGGAAGAGATGATGAATTTTTTGACCTTGATGACTACTAGGTAGTCAACATGGGTTCAGCAAAATGGGCCTGACTCGCCAGCATCCAACCCAAGGAGCATACCCATGGTGGAATCCAAACAGATCCCCGCCTTACAATTGGAACATTTCCAGAACTTAATCCATGAGGATTGGATATTGAAAAGAAAACCAAAGCAAAACCAGACCCAACCCTACACTTTGCTTTGTCATGGTGTCAGCACAGCAGCCTACAACTAAGTTCCTAAATGCCACTTTGGGCTAAATTTTAAAAGAATCCCAGTTTTTACTTGTACTCAATGGTGAAATTGGTTACTCTTGTATTTATGGAAAAAAAATGATTTTTTAAACTTCACACGTAGAAGCAAAAATACCTTAACTGCTGTAAGCCTTCAGAAGTTAATAAAAGTGAAATCATACTGCTTTGTTTCTTATTTTGGTTGGAGAAAAATTAAACTGCTGCATTTCACTGTGACCATTTACATGGCATTCTCAGCTTAGACTGCATAAGAAGAAATATATGTGGTGAAATGTTGGAACTATTTCTCTCTTGGTCTCTGCTTAATATTGAAAGGGTGAGCTAATAGGAGTAAATTTCAACTTCACTCCCTCACGCTGCCCCATCCCCCTCCAGACTGGCAGTTTCAAGCATGCAAATTGCAATGCAAAATCAAACTGCCTCATGAAGCATTTGGGCCAGTACACTGTTTACTTACATCTGTTTGCAGATACATTTGTGCCCAGTGTTTGGGAATCCTTTATATCAATGTTCTGACAAGGGTCCCCGTAATCTTAACCTACTCAAAACCAGTTTGGGATGGATATAATGGGGCTTCTGTGCTATCGCTTGGATTGGGAGAAGTAAAACACACAATTTAAGTGGAAGCAAAAAAATAAAAATAAATCAAAAATCAAAAATCCATTGTCTGATTCCATGTCTCCCTCCAACTACTGCCCCATTTCTCTGACGCTCCTTATAGAATAATTCCTGAGTCTCATGATGTTTTTTAAATATCAGATGGATTTATGGACAGTGTTTCAAAAGTCAAATTCTTCTACAAGGCTTATTATAAACACAGATGTCCCCAATCTTTCATGTACACAATTTCCTGAATCCCAGAAGCAATCTACTTTACTTATTTTGCCTAATTTTATTGTTAACATCTGTGCCTCTAAATAGTGTGTTGTAGTGCTGCTTTGTTTTTCACTCATGCATCATGCTTAGCTGATAGCCCCCTTTCACGTATCCCTGTCCTCTCAGTATAGTTATTTTACAATTTTTCTTAGCTGGGTGTTCACTATTTGTATTATTATTATGACCACGGAAATGCTATTCACAACTAGACTAGGAAATGCCTTTCACAAGGATTATTTTCCCTTGTTGAATTGACTTTTTATGTTCCCTGGAATTAATAAATATTTTATCCCTTCATGTGCTCAATTTCTGTTATACTCATTATAAAATCCCTTCCAAATTTCCCCCCAGGGCATCTGCTATAGTTCGTATGTGTCCCCCAAAGTTCATGTATTGGAAACTTGATCCCCAACGTGGTCATATTGAAAAGTAAGGCCTAATAGAAGCAGTCTGAGTTATGAGGACTCTGCCCTCATGGATAAATTAATATCATTAGTGTGGGAGTAAGCTCACAATGATATTGTCCTCTCTCTTGCTCTTGACCCATTTGCCATGTGAAGACACAGCAAGAAGGCCCTTTCCAAATGCTGGCGGCTTGATCTTGGACTTCCCAGCCTTCAGAACTGAAAAAACAAATTTCTGTTCTTCACAACTGACCCAGACTATGGCATTCTGTTATAGCAGCATAAATGAGCTAAGGCAGTCTCCATGAATACATACAACCACGTCCCGTATTCTACCAACCTCATCTTTATGAAGACACTTCCCTCAGTCCTCCCACACGTGGACTGGCGCATGTACATCTGGGCTGACTTCCAAGATCTTCACCTCATCCTGGGCATCCCTCTGCCTCTCTCTTGTGCTGGCTCTCCTGTTGCCTGGATCCCATGTGTCCCCTTTCTTGGTTTTCTCCATCATTCTTGTTTCTCATTTCATCTAGCAGTATCCTAAGGGAACAGGAAAGTAAAATTTGAAAGCCTAAGCTTCTGGAAATGTCTTTGGGCTACCCTAGCACTTATTCCAACCTGGACTCGGTATAGAATTCTGTGCTGAAAACATTTTTCGTAGGAATTTCCATGACATTTTATCAATATTTTTTAGTTTCCAAAGTTGTTTTTCTTGACTTTTGATGTTTTTACAATTTCTTCTTTTCCACCCACCTTCTGAAATTTCATTGTGATGTATCTTGGTGTGGATGTTTTCATCTACTATAGTAAAAACTTGGTTGGGGTCATTACAAGTTAAATTTTTGTCTGTAAACTTGAAGACATTTTTTTTATTTTAAATCATTTCTATCTTTCCATCCTTTCAGAATTTGTATCATTAAGTTGCTGGAAATCTTTAATTGATAGCCTAGTATTTGTATAGTTCTTCCGACTTTCTTGGCATTGCTTTTCCATTTTTAATATTTAGTGGTAGTACAAATTTGCTCTTCCAACTCATCTATTGAATTACTTATTTAAATGATCACTTTTTGATTTCCAAGAGTGCTTTGTGGTTCTCTGATTGTATATAATTTTATATAATCCTATTCATCATTTATAAATGCCATATTAATATATGGCATTAATATATCTTTTAGGTATCATTGAGAACAGTGATACTGCACCTGTTAGATCTCCTGGTTATCTGCTTTCATGATACCATGAACTTTTCTTCACCGCAATTAGCTTAGTAGTAATTTTACATTTATCTTTGTATGTTCTGCTAAATGTGCATCTCCTTCATAACAGTGCAAACATCAAATTGCCAGCATCTTACTTTTGCTCTTCACTGTATCTTTAGTGTTTAGATCACATGGTTCATTAGAGGGCTCAAAATACGTGCTGGATGAGGAAATGCAAGTGTGGCTGAGCAGGAAAGTCAGACTTCCTTGATGAACTGCCCCTTGATGTTCTCCTGAGCACTGCATCTCATGACCTCCTGTCGTAGAACATTCAGGGACATTGAAAGAGTTCATTGGCATGGGATACAGAGTCATATCAACCACCAGATGGAGAGGGAATCAATGAAAGATGATTTCATTGACAGAAAATTCCCTGGGTCCACTGCAGCTCCACCACCTGCTTCACCTCTCTGAGTCTCCCTTTCCCTCTCTATACAAAGGTGTCACATACTGGGTTTCCCATGGGTTTGCTTTGAGGATCAAATTTGACTCTCTCAGTAAAACACATGATATTATACCTTGCGGTATATTAAGTGTTCCATTACTCATAGCTACTATCCCTAAATTGATTATAGCATTTGGGTTGTTTCCATCATTTTGATTTTATAAACCAAAATTCAAGAAACATTCTTGAACATATATTTTTTAGAATATGTGTGGTTATCTTCTTAGGAAAAATTCTTGAAAGGGAAATATCTGCATTGAAATGTAAGCCAGTTATGCTATTAATATGTTTTGCAAAAATCCCCTTTAGAAATTTATACTCCAGCTTTTCATCAGCCTGTATGACAGTGTATTTTCCCTACCTCTGGCTAATATGCTCATCATTTACTTTCACATTTGCCAAACTGATAGATTTTAATTTTCATTCCCATTTCTAATTTCACGTTCTCATTTTTCCTCATATTCATTAATCATAGAGTATATTGTCTGATATTTGATTTATTCTTTTCCATATTGCTTTCTAATATTCTTTATTATTTTCCAATTGGGATGTAGGTACTTAAAAATGTTGAATTTAAGAAAGAAAAAAAGCAGCTCTTGACATGACACTGACGGTAGGTTTCAGTGCTGTTAGAAGCTGTCCTATTGGTCGCCACTAGGCCATATTATTTTATCCTTGGACATAAACCATATTACAAAACAACAACGGACAAGGATACTCTGGGAACATGATAAAGCAAGACAAAATAGGAGCACTACGTAATTTCATATAAGCACAGACAAAAAGCAAGGCACTGTGCAACTCACGAAGTATCAAACCTCTCCCCCTGCTGGCTGATATGAGTGATGGCTGTTTCTTTACCAACCACAACTTTATCCTTGCTCTGCTCTGCATTCATTGTGGGTAAGATTTATTGAGACAGTCACAGAAATGTTCCTGCTTCTTGACAATACCCAATCTGTAGTGAAACCCTACCTCCTTAGCTCTCTCCAAAAATATCCTCTGTAAGACCAAATCCCATATTACATTCTTTCTAATATCCTCATGCTTACATGGTGTGCAGTCTCTCTTTTGGCAATGAGCAATAAATCTCAGTTGTTCAAATATAGGTGTTTCTGGTGGCCTTTGGCTGAAAGACATTGAAATATGCTACCTTTTGTCGTTCAGATTTTTTACGTGTCTTTGAATTTGATCAGAGGCATATGTCAGTATATTTGTGAGTTTGACATACAGAAGTTTTATTAGTTGACATAGAGAAGTTTTATTTTTTATTTACGGCTTTTTATCTCTGGGTCATGCTTAGAGAATCCTTTTCTACTTCACAATTGTAAAACTTAACATATATTTTCATCTAGGTACAGATGATATGATGAGAGGGAGGTCCAAGAGTAAAGAAAAACACAGAAGTATGTTTGATTTGGGGAGAAAGCTGCGGTGGGGGAAAGGTAGGGAATGAGCAAGAAGCACAGAGTTCTATGGTGGAGTTTTAACATTTAAAAACTGGTCAGGTGTGGTGGCTCAGACCTGTTATCCTAACACTTTTGGAGGGCAAGGTGGGCAGATTACTTGAGGTCAGGAGTTCAAGACCATCCTAGCCAACATGGTTATTTACCAAGAAATACAAAAATCAGCTGGGTGTGGCAGTGCATGACTGTAGTCCCAGCTACTCGGGAGACTGAGGTGGGAGAATCCTTTGAACTCGGGAGGCTGAGGTTGCAGTGAGTCATGACTGTCCCACTGCACTCCAGCCTGGGTGACAGAATAAGACTCTGTCTCAAAAAGAAAAAAAGAAACAAAATTTAAATCTTTTGCTTATAATTTTAAAATATGTCTACAAAGCCTATAAGATATTTTATATGGCACCTTCAATAAATACTTTCTCTTGGGCTAAGTAATGACATATATACCTCCTTGTGTTCACCAGGTTATAGAAATATAATATCAAGAGTCTCAATGAAATATAGACAAGGATTAGCTATGGTGATATGCATTTTTGAAAATGTATGACCTTGAGTTGATAAATCATGTTTTGGTAACCTGTATGTACACTCTTAATTGTTAATACATATTGAACTTTCTTGGGCCTGCTGTATTTTAGGGATATGTCTAAGACGCACATGGCCAAATCCATGGCTTCTGTGTGACGATAATTTTAATGTATTTCAATCTAGGAGTCTCAATGTATCTTTTTTGTAGGGGAGATTGAAAACTAAGAGCACTCTAGATAAGCATTATCGAAAATGGTAACTACTAGCTATGCATGGCTATTTATATTTAAATTAATTGAATAAAACTTTTCAAAAATCAACTGTTTATCACACTAGCCATATTCCAAATGTTCAATACCCACATGTAACTGGTAGCTCGCATATTGGACAGTGCAGATATAGATCGATTTCATCACCACAGAATGTTCTTTTGAGCAGCACTACTGCTATAGACATTTTATGCTCCTCCCAGATTCATGTGTTAAAACCTAATCCCCAGTGAGATGATATTCGGAAGTGGGTTTTAGAGGAAATGATTATGTCATGAAGTCCCATGAATTGAACTTGTATCTTTATAAACGAGAGCCTGGAAAACTGTCTTGCCCCTTCCACCATGGGAGGACGCAGTGAAAAACAGCTATGAGGAAGCAGGCCCTCACCAAACAGAGTGAGCGAACATCTTGATATTGGACCTCCCAGCCTCCAGCCCTGTGAGAAATACATTTATTTTGTTTATAAGCCACCTAGTCTCGGGTATTTTTGTCATAGGAGCCTGATGGACTAAGATAACTTCTCTTAATGCTATGTGGGCCTCGAGTCAAGTGTATTAGACACATTTAAAATAAAAAGGTGGCTGGTCGTGGTGGTTCACACCTGTATCCCAGCACTTTGGGAGGCCAAAGCAGGAGGATCGCTTGAGCTCAGAAGTTCAAGACCAGCCTGGGTAACATAGCAAGACCCCATCTCCACAAAATATTTTTTAAAATTAGCTGGACATGGTGGCAAGAGCCTGTAGTTCCAAGCAGTTTAAGAGTCTGAGGCAGGAGGATTGCTTGAGCCTCCCCCGGCCCCACCAAGTATTCACACTACAGTTAGCCATTATCATGCTACTGCATTCTAGCCTGGGTGACCGTGTGAGACCCCATCTTGGAAAAAACAAAAATGAAAGGACCAATATTATTTCTCATGGAGATCGCAAAATCAAAGTAGGTCAGGAGTAAATCTCTGTTCTGTGCTTTCAGGCACAAACCATTCCCGGTGCCAAAGGGGAAACTCATCTGCCACCTCTGTTCCCAGACTAAGGAACCCTGCCACCTCTGTTCCCAGACTAAGGGACCCTGCCACCTCTGTTCCCAGACTAAGGAACCCTGTGTCCAATTTACAGCTAATAGGTCCTCTGCTATAAGAGCCCAGGACAGAGCAAACTTAGCGCTAGCTAAGTTTTCGGACGCAGGGAGTCCTGTTCAGGGAGAAAAACCGGGGGATATGAAGAAGAGGCAAAGGGGACAGTCGAGAACCCTCCACAGTTTACCAAGAACAGGATTTCTCAAAGTGCAATCTGTGGAACCATTGTGGGCTGCTGAAACCTCTTCCTAGACCCATAAGGTTAAAACTATTTTTATAACATAACAACGACATTATTTGTACTAAAGTAAAACTTGGCAAGAAAGGAGGCTACAGTACCAAACTGCAATAGTAGTTATTATATTCTTAACCTTTTCTTAATTATAGAAGTTAGAAAAAAACAGTTTCACTTAAATACGTTCTGGTTGAAGTATCAAAGAATTATTAACTTTATTAAAACTCTATCCCAGAGTCCACATTTTAATATATCTTAAATGATTAAGTGGGAAGTCCACACAAGGTACTTCTACTGCATTCCAAATTAGGATGTTTGAGACCAGGCACAGTGGCTCACACCTGTAATTAATTCCAGCACTGTGGGAGGCCTAGGTGGGTGGATCGTTTGAGGTCAGGGGTTTGAGACCAGCCTGGCCAACATGGTAAAACCCCGTCTCTACTAAAAATACAAAAATTAGCCAGGCATGGTGGTGTGCATCTGTAGTCCCAGCTACTTGGGAGCTGAGGCAGGAGAATCACTTGAACCTAGGAGGTAGAGGTTTCAGTGAGCCAAAATCATGCCACTGCACTCCAGCCTGGGTAACAGAGCAAGACCCTGTCTTAAAACAAAAACACATTAGGATGTTCGTGTCAACAAAATCATTTTGTGAGTTGTACTAGTCTCTTTTTTATGAATATCCTTTTTACTTGAAAGAATAAATGACAGAAATGATTATCATTTAGACTTGAATATTTGGCTGACACTTTCTCAAAAATGAACATGAGCCTGTCCCTTCCACATAATCCACTGACAGTATTGTTGCTAATGATAAAAGGCAAGCTCTCAAGAGAAAACTGGAATCCTGGAGAACTTGTATCTACCATCGTAAGCCTGATAGCTTCCCAATACTTACAAGTTTTTCTGGTGATATCTGTGGTAATTTTAAAAATGTGATTTTTCTGATAACTTGCAGTTAAATATGTCAACACTGGAAGATAAAACTTGGTGAAATTGTGTTTCTTTTTTTTAAAGTCATGTATTATAGAAGATGCATTCAATGTGGAAGATGGACCTATGTATCTTAATGTAATGACACATGAAATAGTTATTGATAGTTTAATGTTCCACATTACAAATAACCTTTAACACTTCTGTTAAAGCTAACACTTCTCTTATTTTAGTATAGTATCAAGGATGAATATCCACAATTTTCTAAAATATATTATTAAAAATATGCCTGGCCTAGCAAAGTGACTCACACCTGTAATTCCAGTATTTTGGGAGGCCAAGGTAGGAGAATAACTTGAGCCCAGGAGTTCAGCTCAGGAGTTTGAGACAAGCCTGGGCAACTGAGTAAGACCCCTCCTCCATCTCTACAAAAACAAAATTAGCTGGGGTGGTGTTTCAGCTGCTTGTGAAGCTGAGTTGGGAGGATCCCCTGAACCCAGGAATTCGAGGCTGCAGTGCCCTATGATCACACCACTGTACTCCAGCCTGGGTGACAGGAAGAGACCGTTCTCCAAAAGGAAAAAACAAACACAAACAAAACCCCCCACAAAACCCAAAACAAGAGCAGCAACAAAAATATGATTGTGTGAGGATGGACTTTTTTTTTTCATATATTTCAACTAAAATAACAGATTAGATGAAGAAAAGGAGGTGAAAATTCATTAATCTTCTAATGAGACACATAAGAAAAAGATTTACAAACATATAAAATGTTAAAGGTGCACTCTTGTCACTATACTGTTTATTTTGGGAAATAATGACTTCGCATAAAAATATTTCTAACATGTAATGTGTTAATATTCTTAATGAATAACATATTTTAAATAGTTTTAATTTCTAATACCGTAAATATTAGCATATATAACTCACATAAAATTACCTTCAAAATCCTCACTAATTCCTAAGAGCATGCAGAGATCCTGAAACTAAAACGTTGAGAAACAATGACATAACTCCTAGCTCTGGATTAAGGGAGAATGTGTGACAGAGCATTTGGTTTAGGAGGAGGGGGGCAGGGCAAAGTCCCATGGCCCCGGGCCTGGCTCTCAGGGTCTGGTGCCCCGAAGGCAGTGTCTGGATTTGGGAGACCCAGCGTTGGGATTCCCCGTCCCAGGAATTCCACTTCTCGGTCTCCCAACCTGTGTCGGGACCTTCTTCCTGGATACTCATGCCGCGTTCTCACTCGTATTGAGTGTCGGGTTTCTAGAGAAGCTGATCAGCTTCACCTCAATTCCAGGTTCTAAAATCCTCACGGACCCACCGGGAACCCACGATCGCCAAGGCCAACGCGCAGACTTTCCAAGTGGGACTGTGGACCCTGCGCGGCTGCTACAACCAGAGCCACCCCGGCCCGGGGCTCAGGTCACCACCCTTCCCCATTCTCCACCGATGGCCCGGGTCACCCCGAGGCTGCGGGACCCACCGAGACCCTCAATCTGGGAGAGCCCCAGGCGCCTTTACCCGATTTCATTTTCAGTTTAGGTCAAAATCCCCATGGGTTTTTTGTTCAGGTGCGGGGGCAAGGCCTCCTACCGTTCATTGGATTCATGGTTGCTGCGTGCTACTTGCGTTGGTTGCTCCGCGTGTTTGATTGTTCGGCGTCATATTGCGTGGATTATGTGGCTTTGATGAAGGTGGTGTTGGGTGGCATTCTGTGGTTTGATCGTTGGTTTTCTGGGCTTTCTTGGGGTTTTTCTGTGTGGAGTGTTTCCTCTGATGTGTGGGGTATTTGCTTGTTGCGCTGGATGTCCTGTTTCCTTTTAGCCTCCGTGCCCCTGCCTTTCTGTTTTTCCTGTTTGGGGCTGGCCTTCCTTGATGAAGGTAGGTGAATGGCGCCAAGGGTAGAATGTGGTCCTGCGTTGTGTCTCGGGGAGTATGAGTGGTTTTGGGTTTCGGGCTTCTGTACCAGAATTTGACTCCGACGGCCTTCCGTGGTCTCTGGTACCATTGCTGTTTGTGATGTTTGTGGTGTCTTGGTTGGTTGTCTCTTCTTGTTTTACTGGTCGGTGGTTCCCTTTTAAGTTTGTTGTGGCCTTGGTCCTCATGTGTTTTTTTTTGGGCCTTGTTGTTTGTCTCTTCCTGCTTGTGTTTTTGGGGTTCTGCTTTCAGCTCTTGTTATTTGCTTGGTGTTCAGTTAGGTTTGTTGTCTGGGTTTTTCTCTTTGCCTTTTTGTCTCTTAACCTGCGTTTGCTTACTCTGTTTCTTTCTCTTTGCAAGCAGTTTTATCATTGTCGTTGATACTTGAGTGCATGGTTGTGTCTGATTTTGCGTTGTGTTTCTTTTTTTTAGTTTTCTGTCGATTTTTTTTGTGGTCGCTTTTGTGCTGCTGGGGTTTGCCCTTGGGGGTTCGTTGTGCTTGATTTTTGTGATTTTTGCCCTCAGATCGTCTTATTTTCCATGTGTTCTTTTTCTGGTCTTTGAGTCTTGGGCCTCTTTGATGTGGTTGGTCTATGTTTTCTACTGTGTTGAGTTCTTACTGATCTGGTTGTTGTTGTGGGTGTTTGGACGCAGGACTCAGAGCTTGTGTATTCTCTGCTTTCTGTGTCTGGAACTTTTTTGCCTTGGGCAGCTACGTTTGTGTGTTGTGTTGAGGATTTGATCTTTACTTTCCATGTGCAGCTTATGGGGGTATTCGAGCTCCTCTCTTTGAGATTGTGTATGGATGTGGATGAGGGGCTTGTTTTCTTTGTCGGGTTCTGCGGGAGCCGTCTGGAGCTCTTGGGCTGGGTCTGGGATGCTTCCTGGTGTTCTGGGCGGCTCTGTTTCCTACCTTTGTGTGGTCTTCCTCCTCAGCCCACCATCATCACTGTGGGAATTTTTGCTGACTTGGTTCTTATGGGAGCTGTGGTTGTTACTGTGATGTGGAGGAAGACCTCAAGTAGGGAAAGGAGGTGACATGAGTTTTCCTGTCCCATTGGACGTGGTTCTTGAAGTCACAAATTGGAGCCTTTCAAACTGGAGGATTTCAAGCCCCACACAGGATTTTGCCTGTCTCCTGCCATCTGCACACGTTTACCCAGCCTGGGGCCCTGTGTGCCAACAGTTACTCTTTTGTAAAGCACACATGAAAATGGATGACAAAAATTTTACTTTGATGATTCTTGTGATGGAGATTTGACTGTCAACAATCATAGGTCAGAGGGGAAAGTCCCTGCTGACACCAGACCTCTAAAAGGGTGACTGGTGCAGTGCCCACACCTCCCTCCCTCATGTCTCCAGATTCTGTCCTGAGTCCGCAGTCTCTTTTGGGAACTTCCTGAGGTCTATAACTACCTAGTTCCTCTGGGACCTTGTGGCCCTGATTCCTCCCTGGCCTCTCACTGGACTTTTTTCCCCATGGGTAGAAAAAGAGGGAGCAATACTCAGGCTGCTAGTGAGTGGGGTACACAGGGCTGGTTCCTGAGGCCCTTGGGACAGTGTAGACAGGAGCACATGGGGGAGCTCACCCACCCTACAGTTCTTCCTTTGTCACATCACCTGTGGACTCTGGCCTGGTCTTGTTTTGTTCTATCCCAGGCAATGACAGTGCTCAGGGCTCTGATGTGAGTGGGGCAGAGTGGACTCAGCTGGGCTATGGGGATTCTCTGGATTTGGACATTTGAGGGTATGGTTCAGTGTGTTCAGTGTAAGTTAGACTTACAGTGACTGATGTGTGTTTATCCATGACTGTTTTCTTCTATGGCAAGAGACAGCTACCTATATGAGACTAAGTAACGTAAGACTTATTCATGCCCCAATCTGTGACTTCAAGAACCCATAGTTTCTCTTTCTGCAACTGGCATCTGAATGTATGTGCATTGCTATTAGGATAAGGTGAGGATGTGGCTGACTTGCGTGTGACTTCTCCTCACACTGACCTGTGCTCCCTTTCCCCCACGAATGACTTTCCTGTTCTAGTGGAGCCAACGCTGAGCCATCTCCATCCCTGTCTTAACTCTATATTGCCATGAGCTGCAACTTCTTATTTTTTTATTGAAAGTAAGAACCTGGATATGAATTTGTTCTTTCAAATTAGTGCTGTGGATTGTGAGGGTGATGGTTCAATTCCTAAAATGGGAAAGAGGCAATAAATGGAAGACCTGAGAAGGTTCCCAGAGTCCATGTGTTTGCTGTGTGGAGTCTGTTGCAGGTGGGGACAGGAGAAGGCTGTGAGGAGCCAAGTGTAGCTGAGGCCTGTGCCCAGTTGGTGCTCAGTTCATTCTGGACTTCCACTTGGTCACTTCTTGGTTGGGTCATCTTCATCCTTGTCCCTTGTAATATCTTGTACCATAAGAACCTGTGATCACAGGGACGTGGACCCTGCCCAGGCCTTATCCTGTCCCTAGGACTGTGGTAAGGGTTTTGTGTGGCCAGGTCAGCCTAGGCTCAGGCGTGGGTCTGGCCCTCAGCCCCCACCTTTTTCATTGTTTGTTTTGACAGAGGACTACACCTGTTCTATTCTTGTGTCTGAGTTTTGGTCTCGAAGTCTCAAGTCTCCTTTAGGGCAGCAGTAGGAGTTATTTTTTCTGCCATTGTCCTCACCAGACATGGGGTGGCCCCAGTACACAGGAATCTCTGTGGTATCAAGAGACCAGTTTTTATTTTTTAATTTTTTTTTTTGCAGAGACAAGTGAACATGTATTTTTGTACCTTTCCTCCTATGTGTATTTCAAGTCTTTTTCACAAGGCCCCAGGAATCTCCAGATTCAATTATGTTCCTGGGCCTGTCCACTGCTGCAGGAGTTTTAGGGAGCCTTTACAAATGCTAGAGTTACTCGATTACTAACATTAAACCCTTCGATAGGAGATGCAGCAAACCAGGACTCCTTCCTCCATGGAATGTGCTGATTTCAGACGAGGCGGCAGCCAATGTAGAAAACGCTGTGATTTTTCCTTGGAACTGGACTGTGATGAGAGGTGCTTGCCATGAACATAAGCTACTGTTTTTTCTTTTGAGACAGAGTTTTGCTCTTGTTGCCCGGGCTAGAGTGCAATGGCAGGATCTTGGCTCACTACAACCTCCGCCTCCCAGGTTCAAGCAATTCTCCTGCCTCAGCCTCCTGAGTAGCTGGGATTACAGGCATGGGCCACCTTGCCCCACTAATATTTGTATTTTTAGTAAAGACGAGGTTTCGCCTTGTTGGTCAGGCTGGTCTCAAACTCCCAACCTTAGGTGATCCCCTCTCCTCTGCCTCTCAAAGTACTGGGATTACAGGCTTGAGCCACTACACCTGGCCAGCTACTGTCTTTTCTTTGACCCTTCCTTTCCAGTTTTTAAAGATAAAGCAGGAAATAATCTTCTCTGAAGATACTTAATACAAATTCTCCAATATCCAAAAACGCATGCTTCCACTTCATTGATAAAAATTTATTGCAGTTTGGCACCTGGTTCAAGTTCAGCTGGTAGATGAACTGATTGATGCATTCACCCCAATAGCCAGGTGTGCCCATCTCCTTGAGGAAGCCCACTCTATTTTTGGTAGCATGACAGGCCACTGAGAGGTGGAAAGGGCACAAGAACCATGAGATCTCCTGGACATGCTTCCCCAGGAAGGCAATTTCTTGAATGAGGTCTTCCAAGCAAATGACACCAAACTTCCCCAGGTGCTCCTCAATCACAGTGTTGTCTGTCAGAGGGATGGTCTTATTCTTGACCCTGGCTTGTCCAAGACCAGTTTTTAGACCCATCTGGCTCTTTTTCTTCCAGGGCTGTTTCCTGGATTGTTCTTTCCATCTTTTCCCCAATCTTTTTCAGGAAACCAAATTCTGGAATTAGAGACCAGATACCAGTTTCTCACCTTAAATAAACTCAAGTTAGGAATTTATTTTTGGCTCACCTACCCCCCTCCCTGCCTTTAGCTGTAAGAATCCTAGTGCTGGCTCAAATCCAAACTCATAGTTTCTAGACCCTAATTTAACTCACAGTTAGTTGGAAAATAGGGTCCATAAGCCTAGGATCATTTTTTTCTGAAAAGGTAACTATAATTGTGTGCTGTGGTATGTAAGAGGGTTTGTGTGGGAGGGAGGCGAGAACAGCATTTCTGTTCTCTGTGAGGAAAACACATTCAGCATGGATGTCAACCTGAGCAGTTGTTTCACTGTAACTGACACAAAACAGGATGTGGTCTGCAGCTACATTAATACAGATACTGTTTCTAGAATAGGGAGGTGCCGTACAGTGATCACTCACGTAGCCAATGTTTGTTGAGTGCTGGCTGTATGAAATGCTAGTTTTACATCTGGAAACTAAAAACATGCAAAAATTGCTGGCCTTGAGGGGCATATGTTTTAGTGGGAAAAGGATCACCCTGGCTGCTCTGCTGGGAACAGAGTGGACAGATGAGGGGTGAGTGAGAAAGTGAGAAACTGTAGGACACCAGTGCAGTACTCCAGACTGGAGACGTTGGTTGCTTTGCCTGTGGTGTGAGCAGAGAAAAGAGTGGGAAGTGATTAGATTTCGGACATATTCTCAATATGGACTTCACAGCACTTCCTAACAGATTAAGTCTAGGGTATGAAATGATGTCAAAGAGGAACCCCAAAATTTCAGACTGTGCAAGTAGAAAATGAAGTTGTTGTCAGCAGAGATGGGGAAAATTCTGAAAGGAGCATATTTAAGGAGGGGGCACCATACCCATTCAATTTAGGAAATGTTGAATCTCAGATGTCAGACATTGAAGTGAGGTTGTTGTGTTGGCAGCTGGATATGCAAGGAATTTAGGAGAAATGTCTGAGCTGGGAAAATAGATTTGGTAGTTAATGCCATATTAATGACATTTAAAGCATAGAGCATGCATGAGTCACCAAGGAAGTGATGGCTATAGAAGAGAAAAAGGACAAGGACTGAACCCTGGACCTTCAGTGCTAAGGGATTTCATCAGAACACACTCCACAGCAGACTGCACAGTTCTAACACCACATCTAGATGGTGTATAAATCTGAGAATCTCAGATTTTAGTGTGCATAGGAATCACCTGGACAACTTTCTAAGATTCAGGTGGTCTGGAGTTGAGAATGAGATTTTGTGTTTATAAAAATTTGAGGCAGACACTGATGGTCTTCAAACCACACTTTTAGTAGCCAAGAACGTAGACCAGGATTCCCACCTGGCTTTGCATCAGCCTCACCTGCATCTTGTTATTCCTGGGATTCATGGTCTACTTCTGAGACGGTGGGTATGGGGAAAAGCCTGAGTATTCTGTAACAATCCTACAAGGAATCCTGGTGATCAGCCAAATTGGGAACCACTTTGGGAAGCAATCAACAGGGCCTAGGGTGAGATGGGTTCTTATGTTCACATGTAAATGCTATTTTCTCTAATTTAAACATAAAGGAATTTATCTATCTATCTATCTATATTAATTAGATTGGTGTTTATCTTATTTTGGGAAGGCCTGTGAGAATACGTTTAAGGCTACATAGCCAGGAGCAGAATCTATAATTACACCCTAGGTGGAGTCTCACATAGGAATTACTGCCCCTGATGCCAGGCACAGATGTCACTGTTCATACCAATGAGACTCTAAAGCTGGACAATGGACCCTGCAGACAGAACTGCTGTCACTACTGCTGCTGGTAATTGGACATCACTGCTGCCACTCACACCACACTTAGTAAAATGTGTGCACAGTACCAGCTTGTGTCACCAGGCCAAGTCAGAATCCAGCAAGTGGTTATCTGCCTGGTGAAACCTAAGCCTCATACCACATCCAGCTGCCAGATGTTTGGAAAGTGAATTCATCTCTTTTGTGAAAGGAGTTGGTGTCTGCCTCCTATCATGACTCTGTAAGTATGAAACTCTCCTAACATATAAAGTGGGTTCAGGTGCTGGGACACAGGAAGATAGGGTGGAAAAAGAATGAAAAAAAGTCTATTCCTAGAGCAGTAATCTGAGACTAGAACCTTATCTGGTACATCATAGACACTTGGGTTCGGTTCATGAATGAGTGACTAATGAATTACATCTTTCAACTTATTCCCTTGATAGTCTGTTATGAGGTACAACCTTTTTCTGATCAAGTTTATATTCAGATAAGTAGAGTGGCATTGTGGGATGGTGAAATGATTGCTCAAAACTTATCTCTTGTTAGGGTTTTTTAAAATCTAGATTTCTAAGACTTCAGAGGACCTGTGTGTACACTAAGATTTTATACTAATATTTATATGTCTTTGCATATGCACATATTTTCTGGAAAGAGTATCTGTGACATTTATGTTTTCGTTACGCTATATTAGGGAACCCTCTTTCAAACCACGTTTTTCCTCTGCTCTCACACCACCACAACAATCATCAACACAGAAGACTTCTGTGACCAAAGGTGTCGGGCTTTTTCCCCACACACCAAGCAGTGGACAGCTGGGTGTCTTCCGGTTCAATTTCATCACTATCTACCTGGAGATAGCATCATATCCCACAGACTGGAGGCTTAATCCCCAAGACTACTCCATATCAGATACCAATTGCAGGTCCCAGCCTCTAGAACTTCTGATCAACTGGCTTTGAGTTGGAGTTCCGACCACCCCCTGTTTGGGCTTCACTAATTTGCTGGAGTGGCTCAAGGAATTCAGGGAAATATTTATGTTTACCAGTTTATTATAAAGGATATTACAAAGGATACAGATGAAAATACATGTAGAGTGAGGTATCGGATAGAGCATGGAGCTTCCATGTCCTTCCTGCACACACCTCTCTCCAAAAACCTCCACGTGTTCAGCTATCTGGAAGCTCCCTGAACCTAATTCTCCTGGGTTTTTATGGAAGCTTCATGATGCCAGCATTCCTTCTCCTAAGGTACAGGGTGGGACCCTCTCTGGAGAGGGTCTTAAGACCTATAATTCGAAGGACAGAAGATTAGAGCCCTGCCTCGGGGCAGGTGAAATGAGGGCAGAAAAGAGATTCTGATTCCTGAGGCCGGCCAAGGCCTAATACACCCAGCATTATAACAAAAGACTGTAAGAGGGGAATATAGGAGCTAGGAGCCAGGAACTGTGGCCAAAAACCAATATATAACACCACATGCCCCCACTGTCCTAGTCCACCCAGGCTGCTATAACAGAATACCTTAGACTGGTTGGCTTATAAACAACATAAATGTATTTCTCACAGTTCTAGAGGCTGGAAAGGCCAAGAGCAAAGGTGTTGGTTAATTTCATGTCTGATGATGGACTCTTTCCTGTTTCATAAACAGGTGTCTTCTCCAAGTGGCCTCACCTAGCAGAAAGGTCAAGAGTGTTGAGATTTGGGCAGGTACACAAATCCAACCCATATCAATATTTAATGGTGAAAGAATGGTTGCTTTCCTTCTAAGATCAATAATTAAACAAGAATATCCTGTCCACTATGTCTATTCAATACAGCTAACATAATTAAAGCAATAAAGTATATTCAGATTGGACAGAAAGAAGTAAAGCTATATTCACAGAAGACATGATCTTTTATAAAAAAAAAAAAAAAATTCTAAAGAATCCACTAAAGAGTTATTAGAACTAGTAAGTTCAGCAAGGATAAAGGATCTAACACCAGTATACAAGTCAATTATATTTCTAAACCCTTGCAATAACAAATCCAGAAATGAAATTAAGGAAACAATTCCATTTGTAACAGCTTTAAAGGAACAAAATAGCAAATTTAACAAAAGAAGTGCAAATCAAACATTGATGAAAGAAATTAAAAATCTAAATAAATGTGGTAAAGTTCATGGATTAGAGATTTAATATAACTCAATGATTATATTTCCAAACTGATTTTTAGATTCAGCACAATCTCTAAATGACTTCTTTGTAGAGATTTGCAAACTGATTGTAAATTTATAAGGAAACTGAAGGGACACAGACTATGCAAACAATAGTAGCCTACCATAGTAACCTATCCCCAAATATTTCAAACAAGCTCATACAGTAGACAAGTTCTTGGCAAAACTGGAGCACTTTATTATCAGCCTACATTTTCCAGTTTGCTATTTTTCCTTGTCTCCTAACTGCTGTCTTTTCATTCATATTTTTCTTTGGCATTCTGAACTTGAACTATGAGATTTCCATGCCTCTATTTAGCAGGAGCTTATAGTACAGTATGAAAGTAGGGGGAGAAATCCAATAGAAGGACAATAACAATAGATAACATTATGTGGCGTCTTACGGCTATAAAGCACTTAATGGCCAGGCGAAGTGCCTCATGCCTATAATCCCAGCACTTTGGGAGGCTGAGGTGAGTGGATCACCTGAGGTCAGGAGTTTGAGACTAGGCTGGCCAACATGGTGAAACCCCGTCTTTACTAAAAATACAAAAATTAGCCTGGCATGGTGGCAGGTGCCTGTAATCCCAGCTACTCAGGAGGCTGAGGCAGAATCGCTTGAACCCGGGAGGCAGAGGTTGCAGTGAGCTGAGCACCCTACTGCACTCCAGCCTGGGCAACAAGAGCAAAACTTGGTCTCAAATAAATAAATAAAGCACTTTAACATTTTAAAATCTCATTTGAAAAACTGGATAAAACTGAATTTGGAATTGGGAGATTTGTTTTGGGTCCCCACTCTGCCATTTCCAAACTCAGTACTCTATCAGAACTAAGTCCCAGAGTGCTTGAGGGCTAAGAAACTTTCATCCTGCAGACAAGAAGGAACTGTTATACACAGCCTTTGACCCTCTAGGGACTCCAGCAACCCAGTACTAAAACCTGGTACTAAAAGGAGACTCCTCCAGGTGCAGTGGCTCACACCTGTAATCCCAGCACTTTGGGAGGCTGAAGTGGACGGATGACCTGAGGTCGGGAGTTCGAGACCAGCCTGACCAACGTGGAGAAACCCCATCTCTACTAAAAATACAAAAAAATTAGCTGGACATGGTGGCATATGCCTGTAATCCCTGCTACTCGAGGGGCTGAGGCAGGAGAATCGCTTGAACCCGGGAGGCAGAGGTTGTGGTGGGCCAAGATCATGCCATTGTTCTCCAGCCTGGGCAACAAGAGCAAAACTCCATCTCAAAAAAAAAAAAGAAAGAAAGAAAGAAAGAAAACATAAAAGGAGACTCCTTGTCTCCTTCTCTGGGGACCCTTTTGTTTAGAAATAAAACTTTATCATCATGCTGCAGGTGCCTTGGAGAGAGGACATGCGGGTGACCTTTTCTAGAAAGCAGTGGAGTGAAAGTTTTGGGAAAGTGACAGAAAGAGAAACAAATCCTGAATTTACTGGAAGCTCATTAAAAATCAACTAAGTAAACAAAGATTTTAGTACCTCAACTGAAATATAAGCATAAACAAAGGTTGACTATTACTGTACCTGGACAGGATGAGTAAGAAGGTAAAGTGGTCTGTAAACAGCTATTTCTGCATTTTGGTCCTGGCTCTGCCTGACACAGTTGTGTCTCCAGCAATTAACAAATGTCCCACTTTCTTTCAGCAAGTATCTATTAAGTGGCTAACATGTGCCAGACTCTACAGAACAGGCTTACAGGCATAATACCACAATGAAATAGAAATCTAACAGGCTCCAAGATCAGGCTTTTCAAACAAACGTACCGTAACTTATATATCACATATACATCTGGCACACAGGCACCAGAACATGAGATTAAACATGTTAAAGGACTGTTTATCTAAATATTTTTAAAAGAAAAATAAAACAAAAACTGGAAACCAAATGACACCAACAGAATATATAATTTAGTTGTGACATATTCATGTCATGGAAATGAACTACAGTGTCACACATCAACATGGATGAATCCAAAAATAATGAGCAAAAGTAGTCATATACAGTATAATTCTATTTGTATAAAGGCTATAAATAAGCAACTATTGGGGATACATAGTAAAAATCTATAAAAGCTAGGTGACAATTATACAAAACTCAGGATGGTGGTTGCCTCTAGGGGTGGGAGATGGAGATATGAATGGGGAGAGCATAGGAGGCTCCTGGGATGTAGTAATATTCCATTTCTCAGTCTGAGCAATGGGCACCTGGACATTTATTATTGTTCTTCTAAATAAACATTTTCATTTGTATATCCTATTTCACAATAAAAAGAAAAAAGACCCCAAAAAAAGCATTAAGTGTGACTAAAGATTTAAGCAATAGTGCTTGGGAATATTATCGTATCATGCAGACACAGTGCAAGGAAATGAAAAGGTGGATATAATTTGTGAGGTAGAGATGATGGGTTCAGGTTTGCACAAACTGAGCTCCTGAAACACAGACTTTTATTCTTAGTCATATTAGGTATGAAATTGCCCTCAGGTCACCAGTTGCTTTTATGCTAGATTTGGAGGGGAAGAAGGGGAGTTGTGCAATTTATGTGTCCAGCTCTGAAAATCTTCATTGTAAACAATTACTAATAGGTCATATGTTAGGTTACTTTTCAGCCCCAGTCAGTTCAAAGGATTTGTCATTACCCTACTGATTTGTACTTCTAAGTCTTCTGCCTGTTGCATTCTGGTGATCCATTTCTAAGCAAGATATAGAATCTAAAGCTAAGACATAGTGATAGAAGGCCAGAGAACAGACACAGCAACAAAGTTTGCATGATGCAAATCAGGAGGGTAGGAATGAGATTTTGATAGGCATCCTGGCCAAATTCCAGAACTAGCAAAGAGAAGGCCAGTTCCTAATTCCAATCAAAGCAATTCAGCCCTCATATTTTCACACAGAAGTGGTCTACCTTGATTTTTAAATCTCTTGAAGGGATTAGGGAGCCTCTGAAATATAAAGAAAACTAAACTGATAGTAATGTAAAATGAATAGTGACCTATCATACCAGCAAACACTGTCAAAAACAGAAAGATACTGGTGGGACCGGCCAGAGTCTAGAACACAGGAGTTATGTTTATCCAGTGCCATACTGTACAACAGAGCAGTCACTTGCCACATGTGGCAACTTAAATTTAAATGAAATTCAATTAAGCATTCCATTCCACAGCTGCACTAGCCACATTTTAAATGCCTCAATACCCACATGTAGCGAGGACTACTGTACTGAAGAGCAGAGACATAGAACATTTCTGTCATAACTGAAAGTTCTATTGAACAGTGGCTGACCTCACGATATCCAGGGTAAAAGGTGTTCTGCTAGTAAAGCAAGATGGACATCAGAATTATCACAACTTAAGCATAATGTTCCTGATGACATCCATTTCCATTTATTTGCATCTCTGCTCACCAACTCCGGATTCCTGCTTTTCCAACTTTCTGGTATGTTGGAAGAGAATAACTGATTAGAAAACATAAATTTCATTCATTTTACAAGTGTAATTCTCACTTAAATTTATAAATTTCCTTTCTGATTTATCAATGAGTGCTGAAGGCCCGAGTCTGAGAAAGGCTAAGTTTGATTACCCCTGAGTGGATCCAAACATTAGGAAGGTCTTGCTTAAGTGGGTGATAGAAAGTAACAAAAAGAGCTGGAAGGAAGGTGAGAGACTGTTACACTCCCTTCTCTAACCTTTCTCCTTTTCACCCTGCTCACCTGAGCCAGGTTAGAATCCGTCCTTTGTACAGCACCCTGTACCTTTCTATTGCAACCTTTACTACATTATGTTTGTAGAGTGATCTATGCCATTAGTTGAAAACTAGTCAAGAGCAGAGACTTCTCTCTTTATTCACCTTCAGTAACTAATACAACACCTACGAGGAAGCATGTAGGAGGCTCTCTAAGTTTCTCATACAAATAAATTGTACGGGGCAAGTTACATTTTTAGGGCCTGGCCAGTAGTTCTCTGATGAAGGTATGATATTAAAGACAATATAGTAAACGATAGCAAACTCATCAAAATAACCCTTGGAGGGCTGGGGAGCAGGGAGAATAAAAGAAGCAGTTTAGAACAGCTCTTTATTCACCGTCATCGCCCAACCCCAGTCTTCCCAACTGGGGATACTAACAGTTATGAAACAACTAATATATACCTACACTTCACAAAAACAATAGTCCTTCCAAAATGCTAGCAAATATTACTATTGCCACTTTAAAGATGAGGACACTGAGGCTGGGTACTGTGGCTCATGCCTGTAATCCCAGCACTTTGGGAGGCCAATGTGGGTGGATCACCTGAGGTCAAGAGTTTGAGACCAGCTTGGCCAACATGGTGAAACCCCATCTTTACTAAAAATACAAAAATTAGCCTGGCGTGGTGGCATATGCCTGTAATCCCAGCTACTCGGGAACCTGAGGCAGGAGAATCCATTGAATCTGGGAGGTAGAGGTTGCAGTGAGCTGAGATCACACCACTGCACTCTAGCCTGGGTGACACAGTGAGACTCCATCTCGAAAATAAATAAATAAATAAATAAATAAAAGGGGGGGGTGCTGAACATTAGAAAGGATATGCAACTTGAACAAATGCAAATCAACTAAAAATAGTTAAGCTAATTTGCAAGTCCAGAACTATCTTATATATCTGATACAAACGGGAATATCCACTGAACCCCAGGGAGAAATAAGAATGAGCATTAAAAAAAAAAAAAAAAAAAAAAAAAAAAAAAAAAAAAAAAAAAGGTTCACATAAGAGAGATAATTTTATCATAACAGCATTGAAACTTTAATCTCTTATTTTTCCCATTTGACTTCTTAAAAAGGGTGGCATGGTCAAGAATTCTCTTTGATATGGTTTCAAAATTGTATTCACTTTCTCTCCATCCTGAGACTTTTCCATAAGAATATTCACCTTAATCCGACTTCTACTGCATGGCTGAAAAAGAGGATACGCAATAACTCTTTCCAACTCCTTTACCTCTTTCTTTACTCTCTCATGCTTCTCATATGTAGGTAGTTGGCTCTGGCTTCTTCTCAAGATTCTTTCCTTGAGTCTTTGCTCTGTAAGTGCTCTCCCTCGAATCATACGTTCCTGGTGATCCTTAATTTGCATCTGTTCCCTCTCATTTACCTGCTTTCTTCTCTGTGCATTCTGGATGCCATGCCCTTCTGGCATAATTTTTGGTAATTTTGTTTCACTGGGGAGTTGTAGTACTTGTCTAAATGATTTGTTCTTAGATTTTCTAGCCTGTCCTGTACAATGTATGTGCCTTTCTATGTGTTTCATCTCTCTCTCAGGTACCAAACAGTACTGTTTTAGTCCTTCTGTGCTTTGGGTTGTTTTCCCCTTCATTTTTTTCTTGATTTCATTGCCGGTCTCTTCTTTCATCATTTCCAGTATTCTTTTATGATAAAAAGACTCTGCTTTGGCAAGCCAGTAGTCAAGAGAAAGAGCTTGCTCCCTACAGAGTATTTCATACTCATCTTGATATTTCTGAGTTATCAACCGTCTTGCTGCTGTTGTATGCACACCACCCAGATTCTGTCAAAGTGAAGTCAGGAATTTATAAAGTGATCATCTTTTTCCTTTGAGAACACATTTAAACAAGATCCGAGCCCACCCTCCCTACGGACACCAGGAAAAGCTAGATGCTTTTTTATTTACTTTAGCTTAATAATTATTATTTTTATTCCCATCACTCCCAGGTGAGCCTGTGAGCTCTGAAAGTATGAAGTATTCACTACCACAAATCAATAACTAGTTTTAAAAATGCATGGTGTTGGAAGTTTTCAAAATGATTCTTTATTTCACAGCTATGGTTATAGCTGGGAAACATTTGCCAGTGTAGACATACTACCGGAATGTGTCACTTGGGCAGAAGGATTTTAAACCTAAGATTCCTCCTCTGTGTAGTTCTAAACTGTATGATATGAAGATAGTTTACTTACCAAGATCATTTTCTCCAGTGGAGACTGCTGACCTGCAGCAATCCTAGGATCTTTAGATGAAGTAGCCCAGGCCAATCTGGAAGATAAAAAAAACAAAGGTAAATTAAAATGTAGGAGGTATCAGAACAAAGCTACTAATAGGCAGGACTAGAGCATTTCCCATTTCCCCCATGGGAAACCAGTGCATTCCTGTGGTGGAAAATAATGAATGCTCTTCTAATAAGAGGATCTTTCCTTTCATATGAACAAGGATACTTTTCCTGTGGACTCAGCGTGAACCACTGTGAATCTTGTATTAGGGATTGTGAATGAGAAGAGACACGCTCCTTGGTGAGGTGTTGTCCAAGTACATCTGTGTCAGACTGCTCAGTCCTCAAGCCTCCTCTGTGTTCTGAGATGATTCTAGGTCCTAGTTTTCTAGAGGATTCTAGGTTTCTAGTTTTCTCTTTCTGTAGTTTCTTGATCTGAGCCCTCTCTGCCTATATCAGCACATGCAGCATTTCTGCCCTCTAATCTTTTGTTCTGAAATTGTGCTTTTTTTTTTTTGAGACAGTCTCGCTCTATTGCCCAGGCTGGAGTGTAGTGGCGCCATCTTGGCTCAGGGCAACCTCCACCTCCCGGGTTCAAGAAATTCTCCTGCCTCAACCTCCCAAGTAACTGGGATTACAGGTGCACACCACCACACCCAGCTAATTTTTTTTGTATTTTAGTAGAGATGGGGTTTCCCCATGTTGCCCAAGCTGGTCTCTAACTCCTGGGCTCAGGCAATTCCACCTGCCTCAGCCTCCCAAAGTGCTAGGATTACAGGCGTGAGCCACTGTCCCCAGACTGAAATTCTGTTGTTATTTAATTGCCCGGCCCTCTGCTTGCCTGCCTTCCAATGCCAATCATCCTTTACCCTAAATCCATCATAAAACTGTTCCCTGTTGGACTCCTCAGGATGGGAATTTGTGGTTACTCTGGGTTTATTTGTAGAGGAGGCTGATAGCAACACAAATGAAAACTATCAACTTTTATGTGTCATCCCTGGTCTAACCTGAGCGTACTGTGAGGTCATATTTAAGTCACTAAGGATGTCTGGCATTTCCTCTCTGTGCCTTTTATACCATTTACAGTTCAAAGGATGGGCTTTAGAGTCTGACAGGGCTAGATCTGAATCCTAATTCCACCACTTCCTAGGTGTGGGACTCAGGGCAAGTAAATTCTGTCAGCTTTCTCATCTATAAAATGGATATGTAAGACAAAAATCTGCCTCTCAGGGTTATAAAGAACAAATATGAATTCAATGTAAAGAGCTTGGTAAGTTCTCAATTAATTCTGTCTATCTGTCCTTCACAGGTCAAGCTCCTGACTATAGTCTTTCTGGTCTACTCCGTCACTGTGATTTTCCCTTCCTCTAAACACTTGATATATTTTATTTCTACAACTCATTTGAAAATTTACCATGACTTACACTGTGATATCTGTATTCATATATCACTTTTAACATTTTGATGCTGAAATTTAGGCTCATAAGGAGTGAAAACTGTAATCTGTATCTACAATTATGATGCTTCTATATTATTGGAAAGGACCTGATATCAAATATTTGGTCTCACTGACCTCTTAGGAACATTCTTATTTGCCTATGTAAGCTTATTTTGGGATTTAAAAAGTGTGATCTTCTTACTTTTACTTCTCTGTACACGGCTTCTAGCACAGTACTTAACATTAGAGTCTGTGATCCCAAGTTCTCAAAATTAATGATTTGTTGATTTCTGATGATCCCTGACACATAATATCTGAACATCTTTTTAAATATTTGCCATAACATTGTATCTATCTTTTTATTAAATCATTTCCCAGTCCTCCTTGAAGTTTACAGACATGTTTTCTTTATATGCATGTTCTGGGCTCTCACATTTTGTACCTACTAGCACACGTTTATTGTATTCTAATTACTCATTTCATGTTCATTGATGTCAGAGAACACAGATTTCAGCTTTGCAGCCTCAGCTCAAAACCTGGAATAGTTGCTCAATAAACACTTTATTGAATAGATTGTGAGCTTTTGTTGGAAAAAGGATATGCCTTTTAATGCTGTGTTCCTTTACTGAAATTCACAGGGGATGTTGGCTGTTTTTCAAATTAAAAATAGAAAACTGAGAAGGGTGGAAGGCTAATTTCAAGTTCCATTGTCAAAGGAGGCAGACACACAAATAAGTGAGAATAAAAACTGCCTATGACAATCAGCTCAACAGCACATCTCCCTTTGTAAGACGGACAAAATAACAAGCAATTTCACAGTTAAGTGATAGGCCTTGTCACTCTTCAGCAGTTGGTTGAGTTTTAACCCTTTCACTATGGTGTTCTTTCCGTTATTACAGAGAAAGGCAGATGGGGGCCTCTTCCAATGAAAGACTACAGCTTCTGTCCTTCACAGGAGAAAATAGTGATGGCTCCAGAACTTTTAAATGAAAGTCCTTAGTACAGCTATCAGAGTGGGTGATGATGGGAGGCCTAGAAGGAAACCAGGAAACAACTACAAGCTGCCCCTTCAGGGAAAGTTTCTACTTAGAATATAAGTTAAAGATTAATGAAAATAGCAAGATTTTCCAAAGACACATTCTCATGTTTTATAAAAGATCAGGGAAATGTCAACTGTCCACTTAACGGATGACAATAATGATTTAAGAGTTCGATAGCTGGCAGGCACAACTAAAAGCCAAACGCGACCTAAGTCTTATGAAATCCTATTTAATGAGCTCCCTGGACTACTGCCAGCCTCATTTATCCAGCAGGAGTCCAAGGAGGGGAAGTCCCAAGCTTTTCTGCTCCACCACCCCCAAAGTCCTGAGCCCCTTCTCAAGTGTCCCACTTCATCCCTGCTTCCTTTCATCCACTGGGACTAGACCCCACAGGGGCCAAGGCAGGAGTCAGAAGCCTCAGCCTATTTCCATATAAATAATAAAGAAGAAAATAACTAGAGATATAACCACAGTAATTATTTAGTATTTATTATTTAGTAATTATTTAGTAATTATTAGTTATTCCTAGGTAATCTTAATTATTCACAGGTGATCTTATTCATAGGTGATCTTAATTCTTTTACTAATGCCTCTCAGGTCTCAGGTCCGGAAGTGAGAACCTGGGGTGACATTGTGAGGGAAATGACCCTAAGGCAAGATGTTCTACAGCCCCGCTACGCCCACATGAGGGCTACTAGGGCCGCCTCGGCTGTGCTACAGCGTTGGTACTGAGAAAATGCCCGCTGTTTAGCCAGCTAGGGAAGGTGGCATCCAAAGATGGCTGAGACGTCTCATTCCCCGGAGGAGTTAAGAGAAAACTCCGCTCCTCCAAGCTCTTGCGGTAGGCCTGACAGCTGTCAGGTAGACCCACAGACATCCGGGGGCTTATTTGTCTCTATGTGATGCTGTGCTTCAGTGGTCACATTCCATGTCCACTTTCATGTTCTACTTCTGGACCAGGTTCCTATTTTCTTAGAAGAGATAATCAGTAAGAGTAACACAAATCTTGGCCGGGCGTGGTGGCTCACGCCTGTAATCCAAGCACTTTGGAGGCCAAGGTGGGCGGATCACCTGAGGTCGGGAGTTCAAGACCAGCCTGACCACATGGTGAAACACCGTCTTAAAAAAAAAAAAAAGGAATATAAATCTTAATGTCTGTTCTTTCTTAACAAGTATGGAAAAGTGTTGACGCATTAGGCTCCTTGCCTCATCCCGGCTCCTAGAAATTTGTGGGTCCCTACCTGTATGATATGTGATGTACTTCACCCTATCACTGCTATGCCCCATCTACACTTCCCCCGGTCGCTGACCACCAACCACCAATACCACACCTACTTACCCTGCCCCCAGCTTTGTACACAACAAAAGTCAGAATGTGCAGATACGGACGGGGCCACTGCCCGACTCTGCGATCTGGATGGCAGTGAACGCCCCACCCCCCACCCCGCCATCCCGCCCAAACTTTCTGTGTCTTGTGTCTTTTATTTCTGGTTTCTTGTCTCCACACCAACAGAGAGGGGCTCACAGAGCCCTGTAGGGCTGGACCCGATACTTCCTGACTCCACCCTCACCACTTGCTGTCCCTCAAGAATCCGACTTACCCCTTATAAGCGGCGAACGGTTCCCAAAGCACACGAGGCTGGTTGCGCTCTGCAGAAAGCCCACGCTCGCCGGCGGGACCCAAGGAACGCTAAAACTTTACGTCCCAGAACACTTAGCTTTCTTTTTAACTACTCTGCAGCCGCAAAAGGGAAATACCGGCTCAGGATCAGGGTAGTTGTAGTTCTCTAATCCAAAGAAATCAGTATTTTTAAATATGATTTACGGCAAAATACGGTTTTCAGGGGGATATCCCCCGGGACTCGGTTCCTGTAGGATGTGAGACAAAGAATAAATATCCCCAGGATTGGGTGCTGATGGGAAAATCGGCTGGAAGCGCATCATTGGCTACCAGTTTTGTGCTCAACGTCTCAGCACTAGGGTGAAACTCGTACCGCAAACACCCTTCGGAGAGGTTGGGCTCCATCTCTAAGGCTCCCGAGACACGGTTCGCAATTAATTATGACGTCACAACCAATCGTCAGCCCGAATGCGTGACACTCTAGCTCGCTGCTCAGCCGCGGGCGCAGAGCTGCCGCTCTAGCCCACAGAGTTGGCTGGCTCCTCTCGCCGGCCCCAGGAAAGGGTTCCAAGTCCTTTAGTACCCGACGCTAGCTGGTAAGCCATTCCGGGCGTTTCAGCTGCCTGGTCGCAGAGGCAGGAGGCGTGCATGGGAGGAGAGCTCGGGTAATATACTCCCAGGTACTGGGACAGAATAGTTCTGACCTCTGTGTTGGGGGGATTCCTCTCTCTTTTTGTTAATATAACTTCTAACTCCCTCCTCAGACCTGACCGCACGTGCGTCATGGACCTCGCCAGCACTTGCTCCAGCTTTCAGTCGGACTTGGATTTCTGTTCGGAGTGCGGCTCGGTCCTGCCTCTGCCGGGGGCTCAGGATACGGTTACCTGTACGCGCTGTGGCTTCAACATCAACGTTCGGGGTGAGAGGCTTGTACGCAGTGGTCCTGGCGGAGGGCCCAGGGTCGGAAACTTGGGGACCTCAAGATCGGTTGGGTTCGGGAGGGGACCCTAGAGCAGGAGATCAGGCAATTGTACGTTTGGTCTAGAGATGAAAAATGAAGGAAAGGATATAGGGCTTCCTGGCCTAACCAGCCAGGGGAGAGGGGAGGTTTCCGGTGTCAAATCCCTCTGGTTGTCTCCGTAACCAGCTCTTACTTGCCTGTGCAGACTTTGAGGGGAAGGTTGTGAAGACTTCAGTTGTGTTCCACCAGCTGGGGACAGCCATGCCTATGTCGGTGGAGGAAGGGCCTGAGTTCCAGGGACCTGTGGTAAGTTAATGAGCTCAAGGACTGGCTCCATAAGGTGGGTAGGAAAGAAACGGGGGAGTGATTGCAGAGATCTGGAGAGTTGTGTGCCCAATTCCAAGAGGGAAAAGAGATGTAAAGCATCGATGTTTGAGAGGAGTGATCGCCTGATTCCTGTGGGAAGTAAGGGGATATGACCAGGCCTCCGTAACCCACCAGTTTCTTCCCAGGTTGACAGGCGCTGCTCTCGATGTGGTCATGAAGGAATGGCATACCACACCAGACAGATGCGTTCAGCAGATGAGGGGCAAACTGTCTTCTACACCTGTACCAACTGCAAGTGGGCATCCCTTCCTCTCCCTCTGCTCAGTCTGTTTGCTAACTAAACAAATCCAGTGATTCTGTTGTTGTTGTTCTAAACCGCTGTTTCCTTTTGTCCCATTTCTGTGCAATTCTGGTAACAGGGAGATTTGTGGGGGTTTTTTATTTTTTAAATTACACTTTTTTAACTTTTTTTTTTTTTTTTTTTTGGAGAGATGGGGTTTCTCTATGTTTCCCAGGCTGGTCTTGAACTCCTGAGCTCAAGCGATCCACCCACCTCAGCCTCCCAAAGGGCTGGGATTACAGGCATGAGCTACCTTGCCTGACCTACTTTTAGGATATATAAAAGGAAATCAAAAAACAAACAAACAAAAAACATAAGAAGCAGGTATTGTTTAGTGGTCAGCATCTTATACTGCAGTCTTCAACTGTAGTCAAGAAAGCTTTACATTGGAGACAATTAGTCACGCATGATTTAGGGAACATGGGCTTTCTGAATTCTTTTAAGACGTCATCTTTGGTGTCCTTCAGTCACTATAGTATATCAAAATGTGATTTTTTTTATTATTATTATTCTGTTTGGGATTTGTTGCACTTTCTGAAACTGAGAGTGAATTTTTTTTTTTCATCAGCCTTGGAAAATTGTCATCATCTCATTTAATATTGCCTTTTCCCCATGTTCTCAGTCCTCACATTCTGGACCTCTAATTAGTTACTAGAAGAGAGGTGTCTCTTTTGTCCTCCATTTCTCTCACCCTCTTTTCATATTTTCAATTGCTTTTCTTTTTATGCCACCTTCTGGGTAATTTCTTCAGGTCCCTCTCCCATGTCACTAACTGTCTTCAGTTTATTTCAAATATCATTTTTTATTATTACTTTGAGTTCTGTTTAATTACTTTTCAAATCTCCTCAATTTTTAAATAATTCTCAGTTCCTTAATCATATTTTAAATTGTTCTTTTATTATTCTTTATATATTTAAAATATTAAATATGGTTATAATATTCTATGTCTCATAAAATCCATGGATTTTGTCTTCTGATGCTGCTGTCTTTTGTTTCTGCTCTCTCATGGTGCCTTTTTTCTCTGTTTTGTGATTTTGTCTATAAACTTGAGTTTTTTAGAACTTGAACTGTAGGAATTCTTTGAGACCTTGAGTGAGTGCTGTATTCTCAGCATTTGTATTTCTTTTCCTTGAAGCACTATCAAGCTGGAATTACTTTAAATAAATTCTTGGCTTCATGTTTTTTGGAGCAGACAGATAATATGAATATGAGCTGCAAATCCATGTAAGGGTCAGCTTATAGTTAGAAATTATCAGGGAGAGTTTTCTCTCCTTCTGCCTACTGAGACAAATTCCCCTTCTATAGAGTTGAATTTTTTTTCTTTTTTTGTTCACTTTTACAAAAAAGGGCAGCTCTTTGCAGTTCCTAAATTTATGCAGGGAATCTCCTGTCAGACCTTATACATTTTGTCCCTCATTTCCTATGCTTTCAGTGACTATCATAACAGTATCAAGGGCACCATAGTGTCACGTTTCATTGGGACTTCAGTTTTCACTGTCTGGATTTCTGGTTTTGCATAACTTTTACCAGTGTGAATTTTACTTTCTCACCATCTCATCAATGGATTAAAAATATTCATAGTCAGATATATCTTTTAAGAGTATTTTTTCCGGCTGGGCACGGTGGCTCACGCCTATAATCCCAGCACTTTGGGAGGCCGAGGCGGGTGGATCACAAGGTCAAGAGATGGAGACCATCCTGGTCAACAAGGTGAAACCCCATCTCTACTAAAAATACAAAAATTAGCTGGGCATGGTGGCGCGCACCTGTAGTCCCAGCTACTCAGGAGGCTGAGGCAGGAGAATTGCTTGAACCCAGGAGGCAGGGGTTGCGGTGAGCTGAGATCGCACCATTGCATTCCAGCCTGGGTAACAAAAGCGAAACTCTGTCTCAAAAAAAAAAAAAAAAAAAAAGGTTTTTTTACAAATCACAGTTTGTTTTTTTTCAAAAAAAAAAAAAAAAAAAAAAAAAAAAAAAAAAAAAAAATTTTACCAAAAAAAAAAAAAAAAAAAAAAAAAAAAAAATTTTTTTCCCCCCAGACAGTGGTTTCCCTATTTATTTTCTTAACCATATCTTTATATGAGCAGAAGTTTTAAGTTTTTATGAGGTCCAGCTTATCCCTTTTTATTTTCTTTTACAGCTAGTGCTTTTTGTGTCCTAAGAAACCTTTGCTTTGAGGTTATAATTCAATGGATATATTTTTAATCCCAGCATTTTTAGTTGTCTTGGAATTGGAATTGGAGAATTATTTAAGGGAGCTAGTCCTCAATGATGTCGTAAATAAAAGTCCTTCCTTGATTATTTAATTGCATATCTTATCTTATACTACTAGAAACTCTTCTTTGGGTGAATATAACAAGTCCTTTCTTTCCTCATAGGTTCCAGGAGAAGGAAGACTCTTGACCTTTTTTGTGGGCAACTCAACAGTCCCTCCCTCCTTTTGGAAAGTGAAGGATTCTGGGTTCTTCAATGCCTTGTCCATCCCGTCTGGTTGCAATGTTTTGCTCCCAGAAGAGAATCAGATCATCATGTGGGGATTATCATTGTTCCCAGAGTACTCTTGCCTTTAGTTGAATTTCCTTATTAAAGTTATATTTTTCCATAAGACCCTGACATATGTATGTTACTTATAATCTACCTTATTTCAAAAGGAATTTAAATGAGTTTACAGAGATACATGAAAGTGAAAAGGGGGAAAAATAAGGACAAAAAAGTAGAGTCAGAAATGAGGCTAATGTAAACAAAAAGCAATTATAAGTATTGCCACTCTACTTAAATCTATTTGGTTCCTGAATTTAGGGTAAGAAAAACTAGGAATTTGGGTAGTGAGACATTTCACAGAAATTTTAACCAGATCTCTTCAGCATATAAATTTGGACAACAAAAAATCTGATACCAGTAATATCACTAAGTGATCACTATAGGTAGATATTTTGTTACTATTGAGATAAATACAATATACAGTTGACTCTTGAACAACACGGGTTTGAACTACTTGAGTCTACTTATGTGGATTTTCTTCCACCTCTGATACCCATAAGATAGCAGCACATTTAAGCCCTCCTTTTCCTCCTCCTCAGCCTACTCAACATGAAAATGTGATCCACTTCTACTTAGTGAATAGTAAATATATTTTCTTTTCCTTATGATTTTCTTAATAATGTTTTCTCTAGCTTACTTGGCTGTAAGATTGCAGTATATAATGCTATACAAAACATGTTAATCAACTGTTTATGTTATTGGTAAGGCATCCAGTCAACAGTAGTTAAGTTTTGGGGGAGTCAAAGTTATATACGGATTTTCAGCTGTTCAAACGGTGAGCACCCCTTATCCCCACGTTGTTCAAGGATCAACTGTATAATAGATTCTTATATAGTAAGATAGAAAAAAGTAAAGTCACAAGCAATCCTACTCCACAGAGATAACCAAATTATACAGTGTATCTGTGCTTATACATATATATGTGGCTCTATATATGTGTGGTGCTATATATGTGTTTGGTTTTTCTTAATGGACTATACTAGATATGCTAAACTGTCTTGCTGTTTTCTGTTTGGACCAAAAACTTTCAAGGGGAACAAATACATACTCAGGTTCTGCATTCTTGGGCTTAAATGGCGACCAAGGGGTTACAGTAATAATTACCACATAATTGTGTGGCCCTTTATATATATTCAGAGCTCTCAAACATAGTTATCTTGTTTGACAGCAACGTGGAGAATGGGCAGGGCAGTCTTTCCCACTGTACATTTGAACTGTTGCAGCAGTTGACTTTCCTGACCCACTCCTGAAATCTGAAACAAACCTATTCACGTTTCTACCCTACTTTAAGCCTTTCTCTGGCCCATAACACTGACTTGATTAAGCCCAAGTTTCTTAGCAAAGTATTCAGGTCCTTGCATACAACCACTGCCTACCTGTCAAGCCTCATCTGGCAGTCCCTCAGATCCAAGCAGTACAAAACTCCATTTCCTGTAGTGCGCACATCTACAACTTTGTAAGCTGCTCTCTAAAACCTACTTGTCTGCCTTCCTGGTCCTTGTTTTACCACTTTCTTTTGCCCTCTTAAGAAATGTGCATATATCTTTATAAAATGGTCTATACTGTAATTTATGACCATTTCTCTACTTCATCCTACTCATCACCCCAGAGAGAATGAGCATGTTGGCAGTAACTAAATTCAGATTTACAGATCAGACTTGGCATTTGTTAATGCCCCAATACTTCATATTTTTGTCAGTTTTCAGCTTGCCTATCTTTCCTACTAGACTGGGAGCTCAAAGTCAGGGTCTGAGCGTCTTACGCGCCTGCATCTTCAAGGCGTAGCACAGTGACTGGAAAAAAAAAAAAAAAAAAAAAAACACATTGAACGTGCACTAAACTGCCCTGCTCAAACACCTACAGGCACAGGGCGAGGGCTAGGACCCACATCGCTTGAGTCTTAAGTGTGTTTCCAACTGCTCCCAAGTTCCCTTTTCATTAGAGAAACCCAGACGAAACAACAAGGAAAGAGAAATAGGCCACGATAGGGTCTATATTGCTCCTCAAGTTTCCTCGCCCGTCCACTCACCCAGACAGGATAAATGGACTGCGGCAGGACTCAGCTTGGTGCACACACCCCGCCCTCGCCACACCCACTATGCAGCTTCTGGCCCGGCTGTACCCATCTGAGCGCCTCTCCTGCTTCCTCTAGGCTGTGCGAGCGCCAGCCGCCCTTGACTCTCGCTCCGCCCTCCACACCCGCAGTGATACCCCTTCCGCCAAATTTGTTTCTCTTTTTTGCAGCGCCTGCGCGGTGTCACGTTACGGCGGAACTAATCCAGCGACGCCTGCACTTTGACGCATTTGGTGCCGGGGAAGGGAAAAAGGAGGACTGCAGAATGCGTCACACCCGGAAGCAGAGAGCCGGAAGTGGAGTTGGCCAGGCTATCCCGAGGGGTGGAGAAGCGGAGGCCCAGGAGGAGGGGGAAAAAAGAAGGTGGAGGTTCCTGGCTACCACTCTGAATCCGATACCGCTTCTCTTAGACCTCAGAGACAGAAAAAGGGAAGGGTGTCTCATCCTCCTTCCTCCTCTCATCCCTCTTCTGAGCCTTAGCCATGGCCGAGGCAGGGGCTGGGCTGAGCGAGACCGTCACTGAGACAACGGTTACCGTGACAACCGAGCCCGTGAGAAAGGCGGGGGGCGGTGCTGTTTAGGGGTCTGGGAGATACTGGGAGGGAGGGGACAGGGATGAGAAGAGTTGCTGGAGTAGCTGGGCCTGGGGATATGGGAGGTGTATGGTTGGATATCTGGGGCTGGGAGAATCGGAAGGTATTGGAGCTGTTTGGAGTGGCAGAGGTGGTGCAGGAGGCTGGTCAAGAGACATGTAATAGGGAGGTACAGTTAGGATATGGATGTATGCCGCTTGGGTGGTCATGTGTATAAATAATGAACGAATGGGAAATTGAGGGTTAAGGAGCCAGGAAGATGTTGGGAGGAAATCAAAGGTAGTGTAAGATAACATGGTTGGAGGCCAACTTATCAATACTTATCATAAATATTTGTTGAATGGATGAATGTAAAAGGAAGTGACAGGAATGAGGAAACAGGGAAAGGAGATGAAAACAGGAATTTTGAGAAATCAGAGAGCAAAGATGTAAATGGAGAAAAAAGAAACATTTTTCCAAAAACATGTTAAGTTGCCTTCAAAGGGAGAAGGTTGCATTGGGCTTAATACTCTTGGATTAAAGGGAGTTTAGTAATTAATAGATTAGTAATACTCACTACTAGAGATGCCAGGATGCAAGGGAATAGGTGGTTAAGAGGTAGAGAGGGCTGGAGCTTGAGAATGAGAGTCTTTTTTTTTTTTTTTTGTTAATGGGAAACAGAATACAGGATCTGGAAAAAGGAAAGGAAATCAAAGATTAGGTGTTGGGGACTGAAAAATAATTTTCATGTATTAATACTACCAAGGATGATTTGGGGAGGAAGACGGAGAAACAGCAAGGATTATATTTTCCTTTGAAGAGTTGCTGGGACCTTCCCTAGGTTAGGAATTGAATTCTCTTATACTGGTGGTATAAGAACAGGAAATAATACTTATTCCTCAAGGGACTCCCTGAGGTCAAAGATCTGTTCTGTTTTATCTTGTCTCAGCTCCTCTGGTGCTATGTCTATGGAACTAAAGAAGAAAAGAGAATAGGTTCCCTGGGAGGGAGTGGGAAAGATCAGTAGGAAGGAACTAGAGAGGTATGCCCATCCTTAACCTTCTAGGAGAACCGGAGCCTTACCATCAAACTTCGGAAACGGAAGCCAGAGAAAAAGGTGGAATGGACAAGTGACACTGTGGACAATGAACACATGGGCCGCCGCTCATCAAAATGTGAGTAATTGTTGGCCCACAGTAGCCCTGGAGTTCTGGCTCCCTTCGGCATATCTTGTATCTACTCATATCCACTGGCTTTCCAGAAGCCCCAAGATGCTTATAATTCTGTCACTTTTTTGGTGGTTCTCTGGTATCAGGGAAAAAGGTTAAGGGTTGAGGGAAAGAGGTAGGGAAGGGCTAGAATTGGAATTGCCTAGGTCTGCCGGCAAGAAGTATCAGAGGTGGCAGAAGTGGGGCTTTGACTTCTTGGTTCTCTAAGAAGACAAGTAGGCTGGGGCCTGAGTCCCAAGGGGTGGACCTAGGGGAGCTGGATCCTGGAAGATAGGAGGAAATAGAAATTTTCACTGAGATTGAGTTGAAATGGAACTGATTATACATCTTACCCTTCCTCTTTAACTGGGCTCCTCCCTCTAAATCCAGGCTGCTGTATTTATGAGAAACCTCGGGCCTTTGGTGAGAGCTCCACGGAAAGTGATGAGGAGGAAGAAGAGGGCTGTGGTCATACACACTGTGTACGTGGCCACCGCAAAGGACGGCGTCGTGCATCCCTGGGACCGACCCCCACCACCCCTCCCCAGCCTCCTGACCCTTCCCAGCCCCCACCAGGGCCAATGCAGCACTAAATTCCTCTCTCCCCCACCATTCCTGTGTCTGTCTGGCCCTGAATGTATCCATGTGGCTACTTCTCCAGCCCCTTCCTTCCCTCTCTTCTGCCTGATAGAGGGAAGAGGAAGAGAAGAGTGGACAGAGATCCTGGAATTCTGACTTGCTGCTATTCCAGAACCCAGGCTCCTGGGTTCCCCTAGTCCTCATTTTTCCTCCCGATACTCACCCTTTTCTCTCGAGGGATCTAGGCACCCTGGTCCCAGTCTCTTCCTTCTGTTCTCACTGCCAAACTGCCTGTCCTGGGATCTAGTTATCCTGGCCCTACACTCTCAACTTGAGTAGTGAACACTTAAATTGGGTTTTCAACAATCCCAGCTTTCACTGCCAGGGTCCCTGTCAGATTCCAGGAATTCGCACCCTAGCTATGCTTGCTAATCCTGGTTTAGAGCTATCCCACTAAAATATTTAATCCAATTCTTAGTTCTTGCCTGTGAGATATGAGGTCTTACAGGAGACCTCAGGGCTCCCAGCCCTTCTCCTTTTGCTAACCCTCCTCATGCCCTCAAGAGGAGTTAGTTAGAAGAGAGGTCCTTGCCATTCTCACCTCTAATGGAAAATGGAAAGAGAAATAATCATATCCTTTCTTCCCACCCTTCTCCTGTGATTTAGGATTTCTGACAAAGCTGGCTTGAGATTGATCACTTAGAGCCAACTATCTACTCAGCCTTTTGTTTTTCACCTTCAGAGACAAATCCAATATAGTCCCAGGGACCTGGGGGGAAAGGGAGGGAACAAAGAGATGGGGGTATATCCCCTATACTACACTCTTACCTCTTACTTCCTAGGCTTTGATTTCTCTACCAGTCCAGATGTTCAGTTCTCTTGGCCCTCCCTACCCCTTACTGGGATCTGGTTTTCATTTTCCAGTCCTTCTTGCCATACACAATTGCAGAGATCAGTCAAATCCATACCGCCACTGAGATCTCATTTATTGCCACAGATGCACAAAATAAATAACCCAAAATCACAAAATGTGTTAAATATGGGCCCATTTATACATTTTACGGAGAAGGGCGTGAGACTATACACAGGATGAGTTTGGGGATGTCTGAAGTATTCCCAGGTTGAGGAGGGGAGAAGGGAAGTAGCACCTTTGGTTTCTTTCTGTATGTCTGCAGAGAAGTTTCAAGAAAGTTCTTATGGAAAAAAGGCTGTGAACATAGAAAGCAGTCACAGGAGGTTGGGGAACTAGCTTGTCCCTCCCCACCCCCTGATCGCCCAAAAGGGTTATGAAGCTTCCTAGAGGGTCACAGGGCCCAGACCAGGGTCAAGCCTCTTGTTTTAGGAGAAACCTCAGTGGACAGGCAGGGTAGCCCTGTCCTTAGATCTGTGGGGAAAGTCCTGAGCCCTTCTTTGGAGCTAAGAGAGGCAAGAGTGGGAGTTAAGTATTTGACTAGCAGAGCCTCTGTGTAGGAAACCCCGTCACTTTGCCAGTACTGCTGCGGAGGGCCTGTTCCCCACTGCAGGCCTGGAATAGTATAGCAGGGGGAAGTCAGTCAGGAAGTACTGTAGTAGCTGTCGGGGAGAGAAGATCCTGAGAGCCAGGGAGCAGGAATGGATTTGGTTTTGAGCAGGGATGTGAAAACCTGGAGGCCAGCTAAGGTCTTATTATTTTGGGAGAAAAAATGTGGGTTGGTATTAATACTCCTACAATGGGCGTGTGAATGAGCTCCCTGAAATGAGAAGGGAATTCTACGCCCAAAAACAAGCAGCCACAGGGCCAGTGGCCGGGCCAGACTTCTAGCTGGAGACGAGACTCAGCTTTCCGCTGGTACAATGCGGAGTAGGGCACGAGGGTCACGGGTGCAGAACAGCGGGAAGATGCGCTCTCCCAGGGGACCGGGCGCCTGGAAGGCGAAAAGCAGGTCCAGTGAGCGGCCGTCGTAGAAGGCCACACGGCCCCGCTCCCAGTCCAAGTCCACGCGAATGCGCCGTGGCGGGGACTCGGCGCTGCCCAGCGGGGTGGGCTCGGGTGCCGTGAGGGCCCACAGGCGGCCGCCGCGGCCCTCCACTGCCCACACGGCCCCCGAAGGGCACAGCCTCACGCGGCCCTTGCGTTGCACGGATTCCCCGGCGGCGCCCACTGCATAGTGGCTCTCCCCGTCGTCCTCATCCTCCCCAGAAGAGTCTCTGCAGGAGGCTGCGTCCCCAGTCTCCACTTCCCAGCAGTGGCGGCCGGCCCCGAAGCCCTGCGCGCCCAGCACAGCCGGGAGCTGATCGAAGCGCGTGGGGGCATCAGGGGGCGAGGGCGTCCCTGGTGGAGCCAGTTGGACGCTGCGGCGGTCGGCGGAGATGAGCAAGCGACGGTGTGCGGTCCCAGGGTCCAGGGTCAGGTCGGCTGAAGAGGGGGAGGCAGGGAGAAGACCTCATGAGAGAGTTTTCTAAACCACAGTTGGGGTAGGGTGGAGAATAGTCGACGGAGAGCATGTAAAAGACTGAGTGCTAGTGACCCCACAACAGCCCAAAAGGACCTAAAAGAAGGAAGGCATATGAAGAGCAGGCCTGGGCAATATTGGACGTTGCTCCGATGCACCACTTCTGTAGAACGGAACTTGGGGAAGGATCATACCGGCCCAGGCCGGGGGAGCACATCAGGAAGATCAAAGGAGAGGATGTGGGGTTGGGGGAGGAAGAGTGAGGCTGATCTGACTTCAAGGGAGGAGTGAGGACTGATACCTCAATCTGCAGCATCTGGGGTGGAGCATGGGAGCTGGGTCAGCAAAATGGGGATGGCTCATTTAAAGAGAAAGGCATACTGATACTGGAACCTCAAGTGACAGGGAGGGGCACAGGGAGGAATCCAAGGTATCCTGAGGAACCAGACCACCCACCCACCGGAATAGGTGGGGGTGGACAGGCCTATTTCTATAGAGGGTGTGGGGAAGAGGCGGAGAGCAAGTGGTGACAGCCAGAGACCAGAAAGAAAGAACCATTGACCTTGTATGTATGGGGTGCTTTGAAGAAAGATTTCTGAATTAGGGGTACCAGAAGCAATCTGGACTAGGTGAGATGATGGATGACCAAGAGGGTGAACCATCTTCTCTAGGCATTTTAAAGAAGGATGGAGGGCACCCTTGTTCTTGGGAGTGAGTGAGGAAGGAAGGGTCAAGGAGATGCTGGGGTCCCTTTCCAGAGAGGAGTGATGAGAGGTGGTGGAAGCAGATTTCCTGGGACACACCTAACCTTCAGGGAGCTGTTGTTTGTATGAAAAAGGAAGAGGGAAAATGGCTGGAATATGAGGAATCGAGGATGGACATTGTTATAGGCTGAACTGTGCCCACCCCAACCCCCGCCCCCCCACACACACAAAGATAGGTTGAAGTCCCACAAACCTCAGAATGTGACCTTATTTAGAAACAGGATCTTTACAGAGGTAATCAAGTTAAAATGAGGGTCATTAGCATGGCCCCTAATCCAGATTGCTGACTTACAAAAAGAGAAAATTTGGGCACAGAGACAAATGCATACAAAAGAGAATGTGCAGACCTGTCACCCAAAGCACATGTGAGGCTACCAGAGGGGAGGAGAGAGGCAGGGAACAGATTCTGTCTCATGGCCTTCAGAAGGAACCAACACTGCCGACACCTTGATTTCAGACTTCTACCTCCTGAACTCTGAGATAAATGTCAGTGGTTTAAGCCACCTATTTTCTAGTACTTCATTACAGCAGTACCAGGAAACTAATGCAGACATCAAAAAGGACCCGATCTTTTTTAGGGCTATCAGGGAGAAAATCTAACGCAGACTCTCATTCAATTCCCCTCCCTCCCTTCCCTCCTTACCTGTCAGTCTATGAAGCATGTTTTTGACCACTGGATAATCTTCAGGGAGATCATCCTCTGGATTAGGTGACTTGGGTGCTGGGACTTCCAGTCTAGACAGATGAGGGGAAGGGTCAGCAAATCAGCCCTCTGATGCTAATGCCCCCACACATACCTCACTCGAATCTCTGGAGGAAGAAGGGATGAGGCTGTACCCCCAGAAAACCTGCCTGTTAATGGGAACAAAAATGTGGGCCCAGTGGAAACATGATGGCTATGGTAGCTGCTAGTGAAAAGGAAAGAACAGTAAAAGCAGAACTCACCGTCTCCACGTCTTCCTCATATCCTAGGATGGGCAGAAACAAACATGGATGTGAGCTCTGGGCCTCATTCTGTGGGCATCCTTTCCTATCTTCCCCCCTCCCCAGGTGAGCTCTGTCTGAGTTGGCAGTGTCCCTCCTTACCTTTCAGGCTGATCTCACCTCCTTAGGCTTTGTGTTCCTTTACCTCTCATTCTCCTCCTTCACCTTTCATGATCCCTCCTTCCTCTCACCCCATCACTTTTCCCTCATCCTCCTAACTCCATCCCCACTGTCTTCCCCATCTCCACTCCCCAAGAGTTCTCAGTTCTCCTTTCCCAGCCTCATCCATGCCTGTTTCTTGTCCCCAGAGCCCTTGCCTTCCTCTGCTGCCTCCTCAGTCCCATCTCTGTCTCTTTCAGTGCCTCCATCCTTATCTGTCTTCCCCATTGCATCCCAGAAAAACATCTGTCCCTTCCACCCTCCGTCACACAGACAAAATACACACCCAGAGTCCTTGGGCTAAGAGTTGGTATATAAAAGCCTTACAATAAAGCTGCTTCCCCTCTTGCAGTAAAAGCCCAGTGACATTTATTGGGCCCTTTCCTTTGTGTCTCTGGACCCTGGCCAGGGAGGCAGCTGGGCTTGAGTGTGTCCCTAAAAGCCCAGCAGATCTGCAGAGTACTATGGGAGCCAGGAGAGGGCGCTGGATGCTCCCCTCCAAACACTGGGATGCAGACCCCTCCACTTCACTGTCCAGTGCTAATGGCTGGAGTAGGCCGGTAAGGTGGAGGGGGGAGAGAGAAACAATTTGCCTAATTGTACTAATTACACTCAGACTAATTAGGTCTATGAAGACTTCAAAGGGCAGAAGCAAGACCCAAGACCAGCTTGGCTGCTGGGGAGAAGCCAGTCAGTAATCTCGGACGCCCAGGGGTCGGGCAAGGGAATGGGGTTGGTTGGTGGCCAAGAAGCCGGGGCGCAGGAGAGGCGCGGGGTTAGGTGGGTGCTAAGACTGAGATGTGGACAGGAGCCAGAGGCCGCAAGGACGGTTCTCCCGCACCTCGCCTCCACCCGTCGGCGCTCCTGCCTGGGGCCCTGGGAGGAGCCGAAATAACAATAACAAACAACACACAGCTTAGCCTGAGCCAGAGTCCGCGACCAACCCCCACGACGCTATAGGGGCGTTTGGATCTGCGCTGCGCTCCCCACTTCCTCCATCCTCTGATCAGTCCCCTCCTCTCCAGCTTTTTCTCCACCACCCACCAACCGGCCCAACCTCCTGCTCCCCCTCCTCTAAGCAGATTCTGCCCTCGCCCACCATCCTCCCAGACCCCCGCTCGCCCTCACCTGGGTCGGCTCCCCATTGCGCCCGCCGCTCCCTCCCCTCCGCCAGCTCTCCTCCTCCCGGGCGCCTGCAGCGGCCCTGTCAAAACTCCTGCAGTTCCCGCGCTCTTCGCGGCAACTCCAGGGCTCTCTGCGTTGTATCCAGTACCCCTTCTCTGCCTCCCCAATCTCTTCTCCCCAGCCCCTCTCACAAGGCTCAGGCATCCGTCCAGCCTCCTCCCCTGTGAACCAAGTGTCAACTCCTCTTTCGTCCTTCCCGGAGCCTCGCACCTTGAGGAGCCAGGGTCAGACCTCGCCCCCTCATCCTTTGCTTTTCTCTCCCCACCCCATCCTTTGCCTAAATTTCCACAGGGGCTCCGGCTCCGGAGATGCCGTTCCCGGCTTTGCCGGGGAACCCAGGAACCTCTCCCTTACACCAACAACTCCGCACTCGCAACGCGCGCCCAGCCTCACCTCTCCGTACGGGTCCAGAGAGCCCATGGTGGGGATGCGCCCCCCTCGGCGTCTCCCCGCGAGGGCCCCAGGCTCAGCCAGCTTCTGTCGCAGCTCGCGGCTGATCCGCACCTCCACTGCCAGCCGCACATTAGACCTCAGGCTGCGGCGGGGACACGGCAGGCCGCAGCAGGGACAGGCGGTGGCGGAAGCCTCGGTGCCAGTCGCCGGCGGGGTCCCCCAGCGACGGGCCAGACACGCGCGGCAGAAGCTGTGCTCGCACGCCAGTAGCACCGGGTCCTCGAAGGGGCCCCCGCACAGAGGACACGTCGCCAGCTGCTCCAGACGCTCCACCAGCCCTGGGCCCAGCTCGGGCGCATCCATGGAAAGCCGGTATCTGGACGCCGCCCTTTCCGCGACCACCGCGACCGCCTTCGAGCGCGCAGATGGCGGGCCGCCCCTGCTGCTTGCTGTGTAGATGCCCTTCTCTCCGTCTCCCGCATTAACTTTTGCCGCTTTCCGCCCCTCTTCTGGGATTGCCTCTCTCTTCAACCAGTCTCAGTCTCGGCCAATCTCTCTGCCACATCAGGCTTTATAGGGAAGGAGGAGGCTCCTGCGGGAGGTAAACACCAGGTCTTGCGCAACGCCTCATCTGGTTCTCCCGCTTCCCGAGTAAGGTTTGGGGGAGGAGGGTGGGGAGAATAGTACACCTGGGTCCCCGAGCCTAGGAGGCTGCCACTAGAGGGCGCTCTGGGGGCGGGGTAGTCCTGTAGGGGGAGGGTAGCCCCCTGTGACCCCCCAACGCAAGAGCCCCAATTTTACTTTATGCATGTGGTGCGCGCATGGGCCGGGAGCCCAGGCTCGCTCTTGGCATGTGCGCCCACATTGCCAAGGTGTGAGTCATTCCAGGTGGCTGGCACGCCTACCTCTGGGAGCTGGGGGCCGGAAGCACAGATCCTGGTTTGTGTGGCTTTGGCAAGCCTCCGAGTGTTGATGTGTGGTTGTCATCCCCGGTGCCTCTCGCCTTTCCGTCTTCCTTCCTTACCTATTAAGGGCTTAAGGGCACTCTGAAGCTCTAGGGTAAGGGGTGGGGAGCAGGCGCCCACACTCGGCCTCGGAGTCAGAGCAGAGCTCTCTCCGCTCTATGTCTGGCCAGCTCCCAGGGGCTCTCCTTACTTTCTTCCTGGGTCTCTCTTTCTGATCCTTTCTCTCTATTTTTCCCTGTGTGTGTTTTTATTGTCATTTTTATCTTTTCCTCCTTCTTTGGAATGTACCCGGTATTCTCTGTTTCCACTCTGGTAGTTCACTGAGGCTCAAGGAGCTGGAATAGCTGAGGTCACATAGCAAGAGAGTGACCAGAAGTGGAGCCTACCCCTGTCATCTTCTGACTTGTGCTCTTGCTGTGACTCAACCCTGCCTTTTTCGCTGGCAGATCCCTGGGACTCCTTCCCGCTTCCTGATTTTTTTTCTGATGTTCCTTTGTGCCTTCATTCCTCACTTCCATCTCTGTCTTTTTTGCCTTACCTGCTCCTCTCCCCACCTATCCTCTTCCTCTCTGCTCCTGTCTCTTCCTAGCTTCTCTACCCTTTCAGTGCCAGATCTAGCTGACTGGATACTCATGGGGTTTGTGCATAAGCAAACATCAGATGTCTACAACTATGATCACCCACAGTTATATAACATGTGTCTGCATCCATCAATGTCCAAATGCCCAAATGTGCATAAACCTGCAGATGAAAGCACTCATGTAATACAAACACCACAGATATATATCCTGTGTATGAATAGCCTCATACACACCAAATATCACTGCGATAAATGTCCAGTGTTATTTAGGAACAGATGGACATGCAAAGACAGACATGCTCAAAGATGGACATGCTCATTAGATGGACATGCTCAAAGAAAACAGGCAAAGAGGCAGATACTATCATTAGTTTTGTTATTAATAAGAACAACAGTATAACAACAGTAAGTCTTTATGGAGCAGCAGGACTTCATTAGACACCCCCTCCAGGCACCCTTCTTCTTCCTCCCTCATACTTATCAGGGAGACACTCAAATATGACACCCCGATAAACAAACCTGCACAAACAAATACAAGTACATTCATCTTGGAACAGCCCTTCCAGCTCAGTGCTCATAAAACACACAGATACCCAAGCATAAGACTACAGTTATGACTGAAATCTATTTTGTAAGAGGAATAATGGTCCCCCAAAGTTGTCTACATCCTAATTCCTGGAACCTGTGAATATGTTACCTTACCTGGAAAAGGAGAATTAAGGGCGCCGGTGGAATTAAGATTGCTAAACAGTTGAGTTTAGAGTAAGGAGTTTATTCCAGATTATCCACATGGATCCAATGTAATAACAACTGTCCTTAAAAGTGGAGGACCAAGGCTGATGAGGAGAACCAGAGAGATAGCAGCATGAGAAGTGATGGACCTGACATGGCTGGCTTTGGAGACTGAGGCAGGAAGCCATAAGCTAAGGAAGTGGGTGGCCTCTGGAAGCTGCAAAAGATGAGGGAACGGAGTCTCCAGCAGACCATTCAGAAGGAACCAAGCACTGCTGACACCTTGATTTTTGCCCAGTAAAACTTATTTCATGCTCTGAACTACAGAATAATAAAGTAACAAATGTGTATTGTGTCAAGCCCCTATGTTTCTGGTAATTTGTTACAGTATCATTAGGAAACTAATAGGCGAGGTTGCCTTTTCTCCTCCAGTCTCTGGCTCTCTGCGTCTATTCGCACTCTCTGTTGTTGCACCTTCCAATTTGTCACATTTTCTGGATTCTCTGCCTTTCTTGACCTTCTTGTGAGTCTCCTGTTATCTCTTTTCCTTTGGATTACTTCATTGTCCTGGCTTATCCCGGACTCCAAAGCCTCTCAAGACCTTTTTGGATCTGGGCTTGAAGTACTGGAGAAATGTCTCTGAGTCTCCTCAAGAATCTCAATTGTCACCAACCCAGGTGCCTTGCCATGGCCCTTATGAGCCTGTCAGTGCTTAACAGCTTCATTTGCACATTAGAATCATCTGGGAAACTTTAAAATTCCTGACGCGCAAGTGACACCTCAGACCAATTAAACGGACACTCCGGGGATGGGTCCCAGATGTCAGGACTTTTAAAAGCTTTCCAGGTGGTTTCAGTGTTTAGCTAACAGGGAAACCATGGCCTTGAATGATAGGTGTACATGGCCTTGAATGATAGCTGTCACTCCATTTTGCTTCTTATGCTCTGTGCAACGCCTTCGATTTGTCGTTCCCTGAGCATGCCGCTGCTGGTGCGGCTGTGGCACCTTTGCACTTGCTGCCCCCTCTGCTTGGGCCTCTGCTCCTTCAGAGCTTCACGTGGCTTACCCATTTTCTCACTCATGTCTCAACCCAAAGGTAACAATTAGAGAGGACTTCTTTTACCACATGTATCTCAAGTGGTCTTTCTCAAAGGCATTCACTATCTCTGTACCCAGATTTAGTATCTTCCTGGTATTTATTACGATCTGCAGTGATCTACTTATTGACTTTTCATCTGTCTCTATCCAACAGAACAAACCTTCATGTTTGCTGCTGCTTTCCCTGCACCTAGAACAGCACCTGGCACCCAGTGAGTCTCAATAAACTTAGGCCAGATGTTGAATTGCTCATTACTGATTGGACAATGTGAGAGGGTCATTTGATTGGCTCTGCTTAGACCTTCGGATCCTTCTCAATCAATAGTCATGCCTCACTGACATATGCCAGGCACGGTGCTGGGAAACGCTCATGTGATATGAGACATATGGTACTCAGTCTGGCTAGGAAGCTCGTGACTAGTTGTCGTTTGCCTTCCATAACCAGATGATGAGGATTCCTGCTAACAAAGGATCAGCTCAGCCTTTACGCCCTGGCTACAATGAGTTCATACCTAATGGTTCCAGGACACCGGTAAGGGAAAAGGCATTTGGAGACAGACTCTGCCAGGGAACATCTCACTTCTCAATAGCTTCTCCCTCCCTTTCCATAATCCCTAACAACTCTAAACTTGATCCCCTAATTACCTTCCAAGTTCGTTCTATTTCCAGAGAGCTGGAAGGGCGGGTGTGATTTTATGTGTGTTGGCTTGGCTTTGCTTGCTCCAGCTGATCATGATGGGATCCTGTCTCTCTGCTAGGATCCACATCTTCCTTCCTTAATGTAGGTGCCTCCCCAATAACTGTTCCCACCTCTTTCCAACTCTTTCCAGGATTCCTACTTGTGGTGTTGTGGAGTGTGACAGCTTGGTACCCGTGCATGGCACTAGGGAATGTTAGAGGTGGGAGAGGTCTTGACCCATCCCTTTCTTTTCTTCTCTTCCTCTTCTTTCTTCTCTCCTTTTATTTATCCTTCGTTGTGTCTCCTCCATGTTAGTAACATCCTCATGCTTTTCAAAACCCTGCAAGTTTTTAGAATCTTCAAGAGGGAGAGAGAAATATGAAGAGGTGTTTGGGAAACTAATGAGAGAACAGTCATGGTCCCTGCCCTTAGGAAGTGTAATAAGGCAGGTAAAGTGTACCCATTCATCAACAAAATTTACCACTAACCAATTAGGGTGTGTAATACGGCAGATAAGGTGTATCCATCATCAACTTGAATCTGTCATTACCAGATTATAAAGGTGCAGTGAGGGGGGAAGAGTGAGTGAGGATTCTGTTGACATATTGAAGGACAAGTGGAAATGATTTCAGGAAGTCTTCCAGGAGGAGGTGACCTATGAATGAAATGAAGGTTGTGTTGAGTGGAAGAGAAGTGAAAAGACCTGAGCAAAGAATGTGAAGCACCTCTGGGAAGAAAACTGGATTGGGAAAAGAAGGCCTTGGAGGTAAGAAATCCAGATGAAAGAGATCAGAATTTTTCTCAGTTCACACTCACTATGCTTCCCAAAGATTTTCTTCAACCTTGATTGTTTCTATAATGACTCATTTTTTTTAAGGACTTGGATGTTTACAATGTGCTTTCACAGAACTGGAAATTCTATCAGAGCAGAGAAGTTTTCCTATGCAACTACTCCAAGGACACTGAGTAAAACTTGCCCTGATGGGAAGGCAGTTTTAGGAGGGGTGGCTTGAGTCAGAGATAGTGGAAGAAGATCCAGCCAGATTAATCCAATTAATCCTGACACTCAAATACAGGACTATGATGTAGAAATGTCACCCTCATAGTGCATTCTCTCATTTAACCCTGTAACAGCTGTGAGACCGAGTCCAGCCATGTTACAGTGAGCCCCCTGGGATTCTGGCATGGTAAGGGATTTGACGAGGCTCAAACAGCACGGCAAGAGCCAGGATTGAAATTCAAACCTCCTGGCTCCAAAGCCTGTAGTATTCTTTTCCTTAAATATTAATGTCTTTCATTTGAGACTTACTTTCTCTTTTCTGTCCCTCCTGGAAGCCTCCTTCCTTTCTCTTCCTTTAAATCTCTGCTCAGGGCTAACAGCTTCTCTGAAATGTTGCCCATCCTTCAAGTTCATCCTAGGTGCTCACTTGTCTCTTTCCTTCTAACAACCTACCTCTCAATGTCACTAATATTTCTCTCCATCATTTAAATTCTCCCTTAAACATTCACTATTTGTTCTCCTCTGCTCAATTTTCTCAAAGCCTTCTTGTTCACCAAGCCCTTGGCAGTTTCCTTTTAAGTGTTGTGCATTCACTCATCCATCCACTTAATTATTCAACAGCTATTTACTGAGCACCTACTATGCACCATGCATTGTTCTAGGAGTTAGGGACAGTGGAGAACAAGCCAAGCATAGTCCCTTGTCCTCTGGAAATTTAGATTCCATTGAAAAAGGCCAACAATAAGCAAGTAAACAAATAAATTAACAAGGTAATTACAGATTGTGATCAGTGCTTTGAAGAACACAAAGTGGTAATATAAGAGGAATTAACTGGAGGAGGTGTGTACTACGTTTAATAGGATGTTAGAAAAAGCTCCTCTGAGGAGGTGACTGATGAGAGGGAGCCGGCAGTGAGAAGGGTTGGGGGAGAGCCCTCTCAACAGCAACAACAGCAGATGCAGCTCTGAGGTGGGAAAGCTCTTGAAGACGTATGAAGTGTGACCACAATGGCTTGATGTGAGACTAAAAAGGTACTAAGAGCCAAGCTGTGTAGGACCTTAGGGACCAGGATAAGGAGTTGTTCTAAGAGCAGAGGAATGCCGCTGAGGAGCTTTAAGTGTGGTATTTACATGGTCCAGTTGATTGATTGGTTGCTTTTAGAGATGGGATCTGCCTGTGTTGCCCAGGCTGGTCTCAAACTCCTGGCTTTGATCAGTCCTTTCACCTTGGCCTCCCAACGAGCTGAGATTATAGGCATAAGCTGCCACACTCAGCCTGATTTGTGTATTTTGAGGCTCATTTTGACTAGTAGTCTTTTCTCTCAGTTTTCTTTTCTAATTAACATCCCCCTTCACATTATTCACATTCAAGATGATCATCGAATTTCCATGTCCACTTCCCCATCAGGGAGAATAAGTTTTCCAAACAAGTTATTTATTAACCCGTACAAGGCTCCCTAGTAAGTGCACCAAATATAGCTAATTTGACTCTGCCTCTCACCTCTATTAAAGACTTCAAAGAATCATAGATTTGTAGAATGTTGGAGTTGAAAGGGACACCAACAATGTGTAGTTTAGCCCTTACAATATGGATAAGACCATGCCCAGAGAGATGGTCTAGCTGGTGTGTAAGTAAGGAAAACTTTCTGATCCTCATCCCTCAAGAATGCAGAAGCAGGTTCCTTCCTGTCTTTTGGGCACCTATTTCAATTAAAAATATATTAACTGAGCACGCGTGATATGTCTAGAGTCAAAGCCCAGCTCTACAAGAAAGAGAGGTAACTGAGAAGTTCATGCACAGCAATACTGGGGAATAACGATGTTTAACAGACACTGCCCTCAGGCAGCTTTGAGTCTGTGGCCAGCAGAGATCCTAAACAATCACACAGTAAACCTGTTGAAGTACAAGAGGAGGAGAATTGTATCAGGTAAACCTCCAGGCAGGAAGGGGAAATCACTCTAGGTATTTTAAGGAGCAAGGGACTTAATGCAAAGAACTAAATGATAAGAAAATCATTGAAAGGGCTGGAGGGTTAGAAGTCAGGATGTCGGTAGGGCGCGGTGGCTCATACCTGTAATCCCAGCACTTTGGGAGGCCGAGGTGGACGGATCACGAGGTCAGGAGATGGAGACCATCCAGACCAACATGGTAAAACACTGTCTCTACTAAAAATAAGAAAATTAGCTGGGCATGATGGCATGCACCTGTAGTCCCAGCTACTCGAGAGGCTGAGGCAGGAGAATCACTTGAACCTAGGAGGTAGAGGTTGCAGTGAGCCAATATCATGCCACTGCACTCCAGCCTGGCGACAGAGAGAGACCCTGTCTCAAAAAGAAAGAAGAAGAAAGAAAAGAAGAAGTCAAGAAGTCCTAACTGGACTCTTGGCTTCAAGGTCAATCACCATAGGTCAGTAATGCTGCGGCTACTGCTGGCATAGCGGCCACTGGCCCAGCTGCCCGATGCACATCTCATGTCTATTGGAGCTCATCCACACTCTTCTGCAGGAAAATGGCCACCAGCTCACTTTTGCCTTTCAAATCTCATACACATACGTTTAATTGGAAGGACTTAATTCATGTCCAGAATCCTAGCTCCAAAAATTCTGAAAAATAGAGTTTTTACTTTTCAATCTCTTCAACAGAAGGGAAATGAAGTCAATCCACACATGTTGGGTTGCCAGTTAAATTTGAATTTCAGATAAACAATGAGTTTTTAATATAAATATCTCCCACATATTGTATGGGGCATTATACTAAATCATTGCTTATGATTTATCTGAAATTCAGATTTAAATGGACATCCTGTACTTTTATTTGATAAATCTGACATCTTGACAAATATCCAGCACAGAGACTGAGAGCAGAAGTCCTTAATTTAAATGGGGACACTGAGAAAGGCCCATCCTCTGGGGTGATATCTAAGGGGAAACCTGAGAGATGAATAAGAGATCATCATGCAAAGAGGGGAGACAAGGGCATTCCAGGCACAGACAACAGCTTTGCATCAACCTAGAGGCAAAAACAATTTGGGCTAATTTAAGCAAAGTTGGCACATGATGAGTTGGGAGTGACGATGGCACAAGATAATAATGAAGACTTCGGCAGAGACTAGAGCAAGCGAAATCTTAAGCTTTAGTCGTGGAATAAGCAAGAGTGCAATGGGGGAGACCCAGGGCTACTACATGCGAACTGCATTCCCGGAGTTGTATAAGGCCATCATCCCAAAGAGAGAAAACCATGCCAGTAATTTAGGTGAGAAAGGATGATGGCTTGAGTTAGTGGGCTCCAGTGGAGCTGAAAATAAGCAGTCCAGCCAGGTGTGGTGGCCAGCAGAGAGGCCTATAATCCCAGCACTTTGGGAGGCGATGGCGGGTGAATTGCCTGAGGTCAGGAGTTCGAGACCAGCCTCACTAATATGCTGAAACCCTATCTCTACTAAAAATACAAAAATTAACCGGGTGTGGTGGCATGCGCCTGTAGTCGCAGCTACTCAGGAGGCTGAAGCAGGAGAATCACTTAAACCAGGAGGTGGATGTTGCAGTGAGTCGAGATCGCACCACTGCACTCCAGCCTGGGAGAGAGAGTGACGCTCCATCTCAAAAAAAGAAAATGAAAATGAGCAGCCCAATTTAAAGTGCATTTTGTAGATAGAATTGACAGAAATGTTGAAGTGGCCTTTGGGTGATGAGGGAGGGGAAAATCCGAGACGAATTTCTAATTTTTGGAATGGACAACCATGTCATTGCAAGTGCTGTTACAGAAATGGGCAACATTCTTAATGAGCTTTGGATGTTGAGATGGGATCACAAGAGAGGGGGTAAGGACAAAGTGATGAGCTGTTTTGTTTCAGCTGGACAGCAGTCCACAATGACTGCCTCTCCTCTGCAGAATGTCCCCTAACATGCACTGAGACCTGTTTGCTCCATCCTTCTCTCCTTCCTCCCTGCCTTCCCCTTCATCATTTTCTCTTTCATATTCTCTGTCCTTTCTTTTGGCTTTGTGGTCATCCTATTTCCTCAACAGAATCGGAGTCTCAGCCAGTGAGATGGATGGAGTGTAGGCAGCTAGAAATGGAAGAATTCCTGTGCTTCTGTGATCCAGTCTCCCAGTGGCCTTTAAACCATTTAACCTCTGTTGTCCCGACCCCAGGAAGAGGTGAGGCTGGAAGCGGGTAAAGAACTTGGACTGAAGCATCAAGGAAGGCCCTGGAGGAAAGAGCCAGCATCATCCTCCAGCAAATGGGCAATCCCTTAGTACAAACTCCTCATTTTAAATTGAAAAAAACTGAAGCCTTTGCCCATTTTGACTAAACCAGATAAGAAATTACACAGTATGAAGGAAAATTGACAACACTTAGAAACACTGTAAAGTGAAAACAATTATACTTACATCAAAAAATTGTTTTAGGAATGAAAAAGTAATTTATATTTATTCATTCAACAAATACTGATTAAAGACCTACTATGTGCCAGATACAGTGTTGGAAGCCGGGGACTCAGTGAAGATCACACAGGCAGGAACCTGCACTCATGGGAATTACACTGCAGTCAGGAAAACAGCTCATAACAAATAAGTGAGTGGAATGTATGGCAGGTACCATGAAGCAATGTATAGCTGGGAAGAAAGATACAAATACTGGCATAGTTTTCTCTCTTTGGGATGACTGTCTTATGCAACTCTGGGGAATGCCGTTAGCAAGTAGTGGCCCTGGGTCTCCCCCATTGCACTCTTGTTTATTCCACGACTAAGTCTTCATTATTATCTTGTACCATCTTCACTCCCAGCTCACTATGTGCCAACTTCGCTTAAATTAGCCCAAATTGTTCTTGCCTCTAGGTTGATGTGAAGCTATCACCTGTGCCCGGAATGCCCTTCTCTTCTCTCCTCTCTATGCATCATGATCTCTTATTCATCTCTCAGGTCTCACCTTAAATACCATGTCAGACGATGGGCCTTCCTGAGTGCTGGATGAAGTGCTGGATGGAGTAGGCAGAGTTACAATTTCATTAGATTCTATTCGAGCAAAGACTTGAAGGTGGTAAGAAAAGTCATCAAGTGCTTACCTGAAAGAAGGATCATCCAGATGAAAGGAAAGGCAGGGGCAAAGGCTGTGAAGCTGAAGCTGCCGATGTGTTTGGGATTTAACATAAGGCCATGCTGCTGGAGCAGAGGGAGCATAGGCGTGGAGCAGGAAGTCAGAGAAGTCACTGGCAGGACTTTCTTCAGTACTGGCTGAGGTGAGTCTGGCAGGGGTTGGAGGTGGTGGGAAGGGTTTGATTTCTGGACATGAGTTTCTGCATTGGGGCGAGAGGGCAAAGGAGAAGGCAAGAAGCACTAACGAATTTGGCTGCCAGTGACTGCAATGGGAAGAACTGTGAGGAGCTGGCCTGGGCAAGAAGGTCAGGGGTGGCATGTTGGACGTGTGAAGCCAGGAGGCCTGTTGGCCATCCAGCAGCGCTGTGAACTGTGCAGCCCAGTGCAAGCGAATCTGACATTAGGAGTGGTGGCAGAAGCAGAAAGAACAAGAATAGTTCATATTAACACAACAATAATTTTGTAATTTTGTAATTTCAAATCGTTAAGGATTTTACACTTTCTTAGCTCCTCCAGGAGCCTGTGTCACATTCCAGTCACAGGGAGGAAACTGGGGGCCATGAAGAATGCAGATCAAAGCTGCATGCTGGGCCTCAAGTGCTTCTTCCCCAACAGTGGCAGAGCCCCGACTGCCAGGGACGCAGAGACATGAGGAGAGTGACCCGGACGAGGACTGTGAGTCAGAGAAACCAAGCCAGAGGCATGAAAGGCAGCACACGGCAGAGCAGGGGAACCCAGCGAGGGAGGCAGCAACGCAGAGTGACCTAGAAAAGCCTGACGAGCTGACAGCCAGCCGACAGCAGGCCCCATGTGCCTCTGGGTCTTGGCCCACATGACAGACTCTCCCTCCCTCCCTTCCTTCCTCTCCTCTGGTGACCAGTCGCCAAAACATCACCGGCACGCTGCTGGCATCCAGCCTGCCAATTAGTTCAGGAGCCACTCCCTCTGACTGCCTCCTGAGCCTCAGATGTTACCTCTCCATCTCCCAAACACACCCCTCCAGCTCTGTCCTGCCCTGCCCTGAATCTCTGGAAGGAAAACTGGCCCCGGGACCTGCCTTGGACTCTCCTGCTCCCCACATCCAGCCCCTCCCTGCACAGCACATGGTATCTCGAGCCCTTTTATCTGCCATCTCTGAGCACCTTTGTGAGCGTCCTTGAAACCAGTGCTTGGTAGAGTTATCCACACCCATGCCAGGCTCCCCTGCCCCCGGGGTGGCATGTACCCCAGGAGGAGCAAGGAGGAGCTTCAAGGAAGCAGATGAAAAGGAACCCATAAAAGCCCTTGGGATGGCTTCTAGGAAGCTGTGAAGATAGAGCTATGCTGAAAGGAGAAAGGCAAAGGCTACAGAGAAGTGGACACTGAAGAGGAATTAGGCAAGATCAAGGCAAGCCTTACTAAGTCAGAGGAAGGGAATGGGAGGGCGAAGCAACAACATCAGAAAGGAATGAGGACCAGGAGTGGGGAGGAGACACGTGATCTTACAGAAGGGGCTGGGCGTGAGGAAAGGATTTTGTCAGAACTATGGAAAGTTTGAAATGAGATTGAAGAAAGACTAATAGTAATACTTTTTACATTTTTAGAGTATATTCATATATTTTATTTCATCATTAGTTCATTATAGATATCACTACACCCATTACACAGATTGAGAAACTGAGGCTCAGAGAGGTGATGTGAGTTGCCCAAGATCACACAGCTACTAAGAATGTACATTTTCCTCTATACTACAGTGGCAGCTGCCTCTGTATGTGGTATATGACATAGAAAAATGAGATTAGATGTTTAAAGTTGAAGATTCTCATCCAGCAAACATATATGGGGCACTTTTTATGTGCCAGGCAATATGCTAAACATTGAAGATACTAAGGCAGCCTGCTTTCAAAAGACTGATCTTGTGGTTAAGGAGTGATATGGGTGGTGCAAACCAGAAGGGGGTGGGGCTGCCCATAGGCTGAAGGCTCCTCTGTGAGAGGGCAGCCTAGGGAAGCTTTTATAGGGGATGCCTGGGAAGAAAGGAAACATTTCCCCAGCGAATGGCGGAAGGGGATGGCAGAGGGCATTTCAGGCTAAAGCAAGCAAGCAGAGTGTATGGGAGAGCTCAGAGGAGTTGAGATCCACAACGGAGAGATGTGTAGGGAACTAGATTGAAAAGCTGAGGAAATATTGGGGAGAACAGTGACATTAATTAAATTCATGATCTCTTTAAAACCATTGCATAGGGCCAGGCACAGTGGCTCATGCCTATAATCCCAGCACTTTGGGAGGCTAAGGCAAGAGGATCACTTTGTCCAAGAGCTAGAGACCAGCCTGGGCAACATAGCAAGACTTGTCTCAATGAAAAAAAAATCAATTTTTTTGAAAAGTACAGTGCATAGCTTAATAGGAGTTGAGGAGGAATCTTACAACTATAGTGTTACAGGAGGAAAAGGGTGTTTTGCCCTTATGTTGTGGTGACGGGAACTTACATGAGATAAGGAAATACTTGAATCTTCCTACATGCCAGATGGCATGCAAAATGCTTTTATATACATTATGTAATTTAATTCATCTAGCAGTTAAATATAGTGAAGATGACCTGTTTGGGCTGACATAAGAAGATCTATAACATTATGGTTAAAAGAAAAAGTCAGCTCAGAACATTATATACTATAAATTATGATCCACAGTAAAGAAACACATACAGGGGAAGGATTTTGGTCAGAGGGAGTACAGAGCCAGGGTAGCCGAGAGGAGGCGCCTCTGAGCCTGGTGCGGGCTGCATGCCTGGGGCCGGCGCTGAGAGGCACATGGAGCTGGTCATACTGAGGGCAAAGCTCAATCTTGTTTCATTAGGCAAGCCTCAGAGAGTTTTCAAGTGGAAGCGAAACACTCTGATGACACAGGCTGTAGAGACTGTTCTGGCTGCAGGTGGGGAACAGATTGGAGGCAGGAGGAGAGCAGTCAGGTAGGAGATACCCCGAGGGCCGCACAAGGCTGAACCCTGGGAACGAAGTCCCGGGACAGGAAGCAAGGGTGAAAAGCTGGGCTGAGGAAGTGAGTGGGCAACAGATCTTGACGTGGCTGGTAGGGGAAAGAAAGGAACACAGAACACAATTCGATTATTTTCAAGATTTTAATAGCAGTTACACATGCAAATAAAAAGTTAAACAATTAGATGGGTTAATTCTTTAAAATGGCAGCCCTCACCCCCATCTCTGCTACTTTCAACTCTTTTAGCTGTTTTGGTGTTCACCTTCACATCTGTGAATACAAGGATTATGTTATTACTATTTGCTTTTCTAATTTTAGGCATTATTTATTATTTATTTGCTGTTATGAAAGATATAGCTTTTTCTTTTAACCACAATCTCACTTGGTCCCACAAAAACATATTGTCACTATTCCCACTGTCCTTGGTCTATAGCTATTTCAAAAATACGTACACACACACATATATTTCTATGTGTGTAAAACTATATATGCAAATACACAGAAATGTGTCCTGAAGCACCAAATCAAACTAGGATTCAGGAAGATCGTAGCTAAAGAAGACTTTTGGCTGGTGCGGTGGCTCATGCCTGTAATCCCAGCACTTTGGGAGCCTGCAGCAGGCAGATCACTCAAGGTCAGGAGTTCGAGACCAGCCAGACCAACATGGCAAAACTTCATCTCTACTAAAAATACAAAAAAATTAGCTGGGCATGGTGGCAGGCGCCTGTAATCCCTGATATTTAAGAGGCTGAGGCAGGAGAATCCCTTGAACCCAGAAAACTGAGGTTGCAGTGAGCTCAGATTGCACCACTGCACTCCAGCCTGGGCAACAGAGTAGGACTCTGTCTCAAAAAAAAAAAAAGAAGAAGAAGAAGCAGATTTGATCCAAAAGGAAGGGAAGAACAAGACAAGAGGCTGTGAAAAAGAAACCCACACACTGTGTGAGTATGTGTGTGGAGGGCAGGGATGAGAAACATTTCAGAACAGAATCAATTCAGCCTCGCACAGAAAGGAATAATGAAGACAGGAGGCAGCAACTTCAGGGCTGTCTGATTTGAAGGAAATATTAAAGGCTTTGTCAGGAAAGGGGAACCACTAAGTCAGACAGAAGCGCCAGACTGAAGGACAAAAGGTCACAGCCCCACATCCTCAGCGAGTGTCCTCAGAGCCCTCGGGTGCCAGGCATCTGCCGTGCTGTTGATTTATTCTGCAGTGAGTCACTGGAACCCTGAAACTGAGGGCAAGGGTGAGATCATTACCCCAGAAGGCAGGGAGCAGAGACAACAAGGCCCTTGGGGTCCAGGGAGCTGAACCCGCCTAGTCAGAGGCCAGTGTCACAAAACCAGCAAAGAATTCATATCTAATAGGTTTTCCTCAGGGCTCAAATGAGTAGAATCAGGAGTCACCAGAAGGCTGTGATACCAGGCAGGATGACAAACAAAAACAGCCAAACAAGAAAACAAGCTGCGGAGTGTTTGCCCTGGCAGAACAAGGGGTATCCAGGTAGAAGCCTGAGAGAGGCCCCAGCTCCTCCCTCCCCACAACTCAGAGCCACCAGGGACCTGGACCAGGGGTCTGTGACTGCAGGGGGCTGAAACTGTCGGCCATGTGACCTGAAATTATACTCCTGGATTCTGGAGGTAGATGCCTTGGAAATAAACTCCAGAATTCCTCACAGCTAAACCATGTTATTCACATATTAGGCAAAAACTACATTACAGAATACCAATCTCAGACAAGTTTACTCTTAGACCTTGATTAAGTGAGACAAGGCAAGCCTGCTTCATAAGTTTGTCTGAGCACGGACCCATAAAAAGGTCATTGTGCCACCCACAAAATACCAAACACCCCTTCTCTTGGCTAAAAGAAATGTTTGCTACTTCTTTACCAATTACAGTTTTCCCCTCGTTCTAGTCTCCCCTCCCTAAAGAAAATATTTATTTGGATATTCATTCACAGAATCTGCTCTATTTTTGAGCAGCTTTAATCTAGAGCAACCCCCCACTTCCTTAGACCTTCCCCCAAATCACCTAGCCAAAGCCCAAATCCTATCATAGGCTTTTTCCTAACACTCTTATTGAGATGGGCCACACTCCCTATGGGGTGCGTTCTCCCTTGCTGCAAGGAGTAATAAACCCAGCGTGTTCAATGGCAGTTATGTTCCTGGGGGATCTTTGGCTGGAAAACACGGATAACACTCAGTGTTCTTTGCTTCCTTCTTAACCCTCTGGGATCTACATTGAAGATCTGGCCCCATGTTGTGTGGGAGAAGCTGGTACAAAGGCAGGAGGTACTCTCAGAAAGGACAGAACCAGTCATGCATTCACTCAACAAATATTTATGAAGCACCCACACATGCCACAGACTGTTCTAGGTGCCAAGGACAATAGGCAAATAAAGCAGGATCCCTGGATTTTCAGGAAGCTCTCAGTTGGGGTAGAGGTGAGAAACACACAGAAACAGACCATCTTGAGTTGTGGCGATTGGTGCAGTGATTAAGGTGTTCCCTGGGGACTGCTGTGTGCCCATAGAGGAGGTGCCTAAACTAGTGTCAGAGAGGAGGAGGGATCAAGAAAGGCTTTCAGTGACGGAGGCGTTTGAGGCCCTGGAAGGCTGAGGACAAGTGAAGAAGAAGGAACAATGAAAGTGGGTCAGGGAGATGTAAACAGTGTGGTGAGTGGGGAATTTTAGGCAATTTGGCCTTTCTAGAGTGAAAAATGGGAAACAGTTAGGGGCAAGGGTTACACTGAAGGCACGCCAATGTGGAGCTCAGGCTTCATCCTTTAGAGAATCTGGGGCCGGGCGGGGGAGGGGGAGGGCGGGCATTATTGAAAGTCCAAAAAGTCCTAACATGACCAGATTATATTTTTAAAAATCATTTGAATATCTACAACTTACTTTAAAATGCATACAATTATAAGATGGATAGATGGATGAAGGAATGGATCAATGGAAACATATTTGATAAAGCAAGTAGAGTAAAATGCTGATGACAAAATCTAGGTGGTGGGTATTTGGATGGTCACTGTAAAATTCATTCAATCTTCTGTCAGAGGATTTTCAATATAAAATTTTAGAAAAGCATAGACTTTGGCCTGGGTAATGGGAGGTGGATTGGGCCGAATAAGTCCGGAGGCAGGGAGATGAGAAAGGCATTGTCATAATCCAGGTGAGGGCTGATCTAGACAGTGCGGGAGGAAGGTGGGTGGAGTCCTGTGGTAGGTGCTAACATCAAAGACTTTGGGGCCCCAAGGACTGTGAGAATGAGGAAGAAGAAAGAGTTGAGGAGAACACCTAGGTTGGGTGACTGGGTGGGCGTTCATAGCAACATGAGTAGAAAACAGGCAGCAGGAACAAGTCTGGGAAAGGGGGACAAGATGACTTCATGACCTCAAATTTCAGTGGGAATATTCTTTGGGAGCTCACAGACACCTGGCTCCTCAAGGGGCCGCTCTGGTAGGGGAAGGGGCTCAGTGCCATGGGTCTCTGTCTCTTGACACTTGCCCCAGTTTTCACTGGATTTCCCCAAGAGTGGAGTGGCTCTTACTCTCCCTCACTAGAGAGCAGCTCTTCCACCCTCCTAAGGACTCCTCCACTCCCGCCATGCTTGCGCCTCTTACCTTTTGGAAACCATCTTTCTCCTTTCTTTGGTCTCCCGGGCCAGACATTCAAATTGGATCCTTCCGTGAGAATACACCCTCTATCCCCACTATCTGTTTATCTTTCTCCTCACCTTGGCCTCCCCCAAGTGTTGTCCTTGGCTCTCTTTTCCAACGCCATTGTTTCTTTTTTATGTCCTCACTTTCCCGTGGGTGACAGGTTATGGAGTTGTGGGTTGAATTGTGTCTGCCAAACACATGTTGAAGTTCTAGCCCCGAGTACCTATGCATGTGACTTTATTCAAAAATAGGGTCTTGGCCAGTTGAGGTGGCTCACCCCTGTAATCCCAGCACTTTGGGAGACTGAGGAAGGCAGATCGCTTGAGCTCAAGTGTTTGAGACCAGTCTGACCAACATGGCAAAACCCTACAAAAAACACAAAAATTCACCAGGCATGGTGGTGTGTGCCTGTAGTCCCAGCTACTTGGGAGGCTGATGTGGGAAGATCTCTTGAGCCAGAATGGTGGAGGTTGCAGTAAGCCGAGGTTGTGCCACTGCACTCCAGCCTGGGTGATAGAACCAGACCTTGTCTCAAAAAAAGAAAAAGAAAATTGAGTCTTACCATCAAGTTTAAATCAGGCCTTCTTATAAGGGTGGGCCCTTATAAGAAGAGGGAAATTTTGACACAGACACAGGGGAGATGGGACGGCCATGTGAAAATGGAGTCAGAGATTGGAGTGATGCATCTGCAAGCCACAGAATGGCGTGGATCGCCAGCCAATACCAGGAGCTGGAAGAGGCAATGAAGCGTTCTTAGACCCTTTGGAGAGAGCATGGCTCTGCTGACACCTTGACTTCAGGCTTCTTGCTTCCAGAACTGTAAGAGAATGTGTCTGTTGTTTCAAGCCACACAGTATATGGTGATGTGTTATGGAAGCCCTAGGAAATTAATATAGGGGATAAGTGTGTGTGTGTCTGTACACACGTGCACGTGTGTGTGACTGTGTAGGGAACTATCATGGAAAGGTTATTATTTGTTATAACCATTTTATCACGTATTTTATGGGATTTTATCTTTTCAAGACAACTTTGCATGTGCTTTGGGTTAAAAGACCTGAGTTCGAACAGTCATGCCATATTTGGCATGTGGGAATGTAATGACACCCAATTCAAGCAGTTGCGAGAAGCAAATGGAATGATATACTGTATCTGAATCCATTTAGTGAACTGTTCAGCTCTGTAAACCTGTTGTTAGTACTGTCATAGCTGTGTGAAGGGGCAGTAAACACTTTGGACGGGGGAATGGAAATCTAGGCTCTTGGCAAGGGTTCCGTATTCACTTGACTTCATGACACTCTTTAAGTAAATGTGCTTCTGAGAGGCTCCTAAAGAGGGCACACCTATCCCTCACAGCTGAGTAGAGTGTGGTCATAGTTCAAGGTTAAATTAAGGTCCAGGTTGGAAGACCTTCCCAAATTTAAACCTTGCCACAAAGTATTCTTTCATTTACTTTGAATCCTTCCTTCATTTAAATCCCTTTAGGAACCAGGCTCTGTACTGCTCAAGGAGGGTGGGAGAGTGACACGAAAATGAGTAAAGACACTGCTTCTGTTCTCAGGACTTCACAGTCGACTTGCAGTAAGTGCTGCAGGGAGATGGCTGTAGTGGCTTTGGGGGTGTGCACACTTCCAACAAGAAGAGTCAGGACCCCTGCCAGGGAAGGCTTCCTGGAGGAGGTGAGGTGGAGCCTGCCAGGGAAGGCTTCCTGGAGGAGGCGAGGTGGAGCTAGTCCACGAAAATTGAGTGGGATTTCCAAGACATCAGTCTTTTGCGGGAAAAGAGAAATTAACACATGGTTTTAATTTAGTAAATATTTATTTAAAAACTACCCCATTCCAGGGTTCGTGCTAAGTGTCAGGGGTTGGTAGAGCCAGGAAGTATAAAATCAACTTAAAACAGTGGAGAAAGATCTCCCTTTCTAGTAAGGAAGTTAAATCTGTACACAATGAAAGGAAACAAGATAAAAGGCGCGAAGTCCATGACCTTGACGAGGGCTGTGAGAACTGTAAATAGAGAATTTGGGCAGTCCCGGGTGATCTGAATAAACGTCCGGAGGGGCGTTGCTTGCGGGTCTCGGCCTGCTTGTCACCAGCCCTCTGTTTTCCCCTCCTTAGGGAGGTGAAGGCTGTTTATGTAATCGGCGGCGCCTCGCGGGCGACCGGGGGAACTGGATGGGGGAGCCGGGCCAGGGCTGACTGCGCGCCCCTGGAATCCGCGCTCCGGGCGTTGGCTCGCTCCCGCCCTTACACCAGAGCCCGCCCTCCCGCTGCGCAGCCACGCGCCGGGCAGCCGGGTGGTCGAGCGGGCGACTCCCCAAGCCTCTTGCAAAACTGCTTTCTCCCTACCCCACCGAGGCGGCTGGAAAATCCTACAGACGCCTGATCCCATCCGCCTACCCAGTCCCCAGCAGGACTGAAGGAAGAGGAAGAGGAAGGAACCCATAATCATCTCAAACTCTGGCCCAGATCGTGCGTTTTACTCTCCGTAGGTCATTTCGTCTCTGTGTTTCCAACCTCCTCGCCCTTTTACTTTTTGGGGATCTCTTAGGAAACAGGAGCAGTCCTCCTCTGGGTTTAACTTCAGTCCTTCACACGACAACACTAGGAATGATCAAGACTTTCGTTTTGGGTAGTGGTGATGCGGGTTTGAGAGGAGGAAACATCTGGTCCTGGGAAAAATTTTGGTTTCTGAGTACTATGAAGAACTAGAAAAGTTCTGAGTATGTCGGTTTTCAGGATGAGGTTCGGATGGGTCAAAGCCTTGTGCAGGGCCATGGGAGCTGCAGGAGATAAGGTGGAGGAAGAGAGAGGGAACAAGCGGGGTCAGTGGTCCAGGCCCCCGTGTCTGTCTTAACCAGGATGCAGCTAGATGCTTGCACTTGGCAGCTTTTTCAACCACCTGTTGATAGACGTTTGTTTCCGGTCTTATCCTGTTACCAACTGTGCTGCAATGAACAGCTTTGTGTATAACTTTTTAGTGTATTTGATCCTTCCTTTTCAATCCAGGCATATTGCAGGAAGGAAGAAACTTGAGAGACAGAAGGAATATTTAAAGCAGACATCAGGACTGGATCAGGAGGAAGCCCAAAGTGTGTAACCTTCCCATAGGGCTGCTGGTAGCCTAGCTTCAACCCTTCCAGCTGCAGCACATCTCAAAATGAGGTGGTGGAGGCGAGACGCGAGTGAGGAGGAGATGCAGAGGAAGGCAAAGAAAAACTCTAGGGACCCAGGGTGATCTGGGTGCCAGGAAACAGAAGCTGGAAAAAGGGGAAGATCTGCCCCGGGAAGGAGGCATGGAAAGTGTGGATGTGGGTGCTCGAGGGGGCGTCGCAGAGGACTACCTCTCCCCCGTAATCCACGCCGAGGGCCAGTTTGTTTAGACAGACCTGGAGATCCTTCAGTGAGCGCCTGGCACTGGGAGCCAGTGATGTGCAGCAAAGGCTCCACCTCCGGAAAGCCCCGCCTGGGGACCAGCTCCGAGGCCACGCCCAGCATTTAGGCCCCGCCCCGGAACCTTGGAGCTCCGCCTCCCAGGCGCAACTGCCTGAGGAAAGCCCCCTGGCGAGCCCAGCACCCAGCAGTGCTGGGTCTAGCCCCTCAGGGTCTAGTGGGTGTTCTGTGTAGGGAGACGATAGATTGTAGACAAGAAAGACACAAGACACAGAGATAAGAGCAGAATTCAGCTGGGCCCTGGGGACCCCTGCTACCACGGGGCGGAGTCCAGCAGTGGCCCCAGTGCCTGGACGCACTTATATTTATTGTATACAAGGCAGGGGGGCAGGGCGGGAGAATAATTTATCTGACATGATTGGTAGGGGTCAAGCAAATCACATTCTTACAATATGGGGGGGGTCACGTAAGTATAGTACAGAGGGTCAGGTCGGTACAGTACAGAGGGCCCCTCCCTCTTAGGTAGCCGCTGCAAGGAGGGGAGGCACATACGTCAGAATCTTTCTATGCACTTATCAGAGAGATCAAAGGCCTTTTAGGATTCTTCTATTCTCACTTCTCACAGCTTCTAAGAATTTACAAGGGATCATCGGTGGGAAAGTGGAACATGAAAGTGGACAAGGATGGTGACCATCAGTGGAGAGATGTTTAAACCCCTGGAAGTCTGTGGGCTGGCCCGGCTAGTGTCAGACCTTCGTCAAGAGCCGGCAGAGCAGAGTTTTATCTGAACTCCCCAGCGAAAGGGAAACTCCCCCTCACAGCCTGCTAAGTAACTCGTGCCTTCCCAGACGCTGGGGTTACCTACCGCAAGGCCTGCCTGCTAAGTAACGGGCGCCTTCCCAGGCGCTGGTGCTACCGCAAGGCATTTACTCTCACCTCCTGATCACGTCTCACAATGTCCCTTCAGTTCCTAATTATATGTCACCCGATTATGTCTATAAGACTAAAGTGTTCCTACACTAAAGCAAAGATTAATAGAGAATAATGATGTAATAAGATTGATTATATAATTGATTATGTGATTGAATCTAATATCTATCTGGTGTCTTTACTATAACTAGGTAATCAGCAAATATATCATTGCTATAAGTAATCAGTAAAAATATTCGGTATCATTGCTATAACTAAGTAATCAGTTATTTATTATGTTGGGATAGATTGTGCCTTGTCTCTTGCTGTGGCACCTGGGCAACTTTCTTTCCACAGAGCTGAACTGGCACAAGAGTCTGCGGTAGCCCGGCTTCTACAAACCAGCCTGGGATTCGAGGTCCAGTGTCACTGTCTTTAAATCCTGGGAAAGGATGAGGTCTGAGTGGGCTGAGACTGCATCCGGTGTTACAGGGGCTGTGAGAAGATGAGGAGAAAGAAGTGGTCAACCCTTCTTGACAGCCCCGGATCCAGTTGTCCAACCCCCTACCTCCCACTGACACCCCTGTCCCACTCCCAGCTCCGCTCCATGCAGCCAGAGAGGCTTTCTCTTCCCAGTCACAGCCTTTGCGGTCTCCAGAAAAGTCTTAGGCCCAGCGCTGCCTCCTCCTTCTCAAAGTTAATCCCTAAATTTCACAACGTGTTGTTCTGTGGATGCAGAGAGAAGTTCCTCATTGGTGGTAGAGATCATTTCAACACCCAAAGATGAGACCATCTCTTCCTTGCCCATTTCCCCGGTCCCTAATTCCCAATATCTAAGAATTGCATCTAGTATAAGTGGTGTTGAGGCTCAGACTTTCTGAGCTCCAGTAATTTTCTAAAATGGAGTTCCTCAAACACAGGGATGAGTGACGTGTTGGAATACAAAAGGAGGAACAGTCACCACACACACACACACACTTCTAGGATCCCACGTTCAATCACAGTTTATTAAAGCTAGAAGTGTCTCCATCCACCCCTTACAGAGGCTTGCATGGTGGTTCCAGTTTCTGCTAAATATTTCAGAACGGGGACCTCATTCTATCTACTGATTTATCCAATCTCATTAATTAATTTCCCTTGCTGATGTGAGGGGTTGAGAGAGCTGGAGAATGTGGGAATGTAAGGAAGAGTGAGAGTGGTCGTGCTCATGGGTTTGACGGACTGTGACCCAGGTCGCAGATGCTCGTCTCTGGACTTCACGCCTGGCTGAACTGGTGCCCTCCATAAACAGCTGCTTAGAGTGCGCGGGCCGCTGCAGGGGCTCCCTTTCTCCACTAGGCGGCACCACAGCCAAAGCGATAAGAACACAAGCGTGGGGCGGGATGGCTGAAAGTTGTATTTTCCCTCCTTTTGCTCAAGAACTCGATTCCTTCTCCAGCTCTCTTCACCACCATCACCCCCCATCCCCACTCTCAGTAGCCCGAGCGCTGCCCCTTCTCCGCTCCTTCCACCCAATTCCACTCAGTCAGGAACCCACTCGCTCAGTGCCATTCTATGCTCCTACGTCTGAACAGCACCACGGCTCCCCGTGCGCTCTGAGCTGGCTTGCCTTGAAGGAACTTCACAAAACAAGCCAGGATTACTGTCAGCCACTCCGTGCCACAGGGAGCTCCTTGGACAGCCTCAGTGTCAAATCTCTTCGTGTTCTGACAGCTGGCTCTGCAATCAGATACCTCAGCATAAGAGGCCCCGGGGTGGCTTGCAAGGTGGCGGAAGAGGAACAGCTCCAGACTGCAGGTCCCATCGAGATCAGTGCAGAAGGCAGGTAATTTCTGCATTTCCAACTAAGGTACACAGCTCATCTCACTGGGACTCGTTAGACAGTGGATGCAGCCCATGATAGGTGAGCCAAAGCAGGGTGGGGTGTTGCCTCACCCCAGAAGTGCAAGGGGTCAGGGAACTCCCTCCCCTAGCCAAAGGAAGCCATAAGGGACTGTGTCATGAGGAATGGTGCACTCAGGCCCAGACACTATGCACTTCCCAACCTGCAGACCAGGAGATTCCCTTGGGTGCCTACACCACTAGGGCCCTGGGTTTCAAGCACAAAATTGGGCAACCATTTGGGCAGACACCAAGCTAGCTACAGGAGTTTTTTTCATATCCCAGTGGTGCCTGGAATGCCAGCGAGACAGAACCATTCACTCCCCTGGAAAGGAGGCTGAAGCCAGGGAGCCAAATGGTCTAGTACAGTAGATCCCTGGGACAAAGCACCTGGGGGAAGGGATGGCCGTGGGCACAGCTTCAGCAGACTTAAACGCTCCTGCCTGCCCACTCTGAGGAGAGCAGCAGATCTCCCAGCACAGCACTCAAGCTCTGCTACGAGACAGACTGCCTCCTTAAGTGGGTCCCTAACCCCCATGCCTCCTGACTGGGAGACATCTCCCACAGGGGTCAACAGACACCTCATACAGAAGAGCTCCAGCTGGCATCTGGCAGATGCCCCTCTGGGACAAAGCTTCCAGAGGAAAGAACGGGCATCAATCTTTGCTGTTCTGCAGCCAACACTAGTGATATCAAGGCTAACAGACCCTGGTATGGACCCCCAGCAAACTTCAGCCAACCTGCAGCAGAGAGGCAAGACTGTTGGAAGAAAAACTAACAAACAGAAAGGAATAACATCAACATCAACAAAAAGATATCCACACAGAAACCCCATCTGAAGGTCACCAAAATCAAAGACCAAAGGTAGATAAATCCATGAAGATGAGGAAAAGCCAGTGCAAAAAGCTTGAAAATGCCCAAAACCAGAACGCCTCTTCTCCTCCACAGGATTGCGACCCTCGCCAGCAAGGAAACAAAACCGGATGGAGAATGAGTCTAATGAATTGACAAAAGTAGGCTTGAGAAGGTGGGTAATAACAAACTCCTCCAAGCTAAAGGAGCATGTTCTAACCCAAAGCAAGGAAGTGAAGAGCCTTGAAAAAAGGTCAGAGGAATTGCTGACTAGAATAATTAGTTTAGAGAAAAACATAAATGACCTGATGGAGCTGAAAAACACATCATGAGAACTTCGTGAAGCATACACAAGTGTCAATAGCTGAATCGATCAAGTGGAAGAAAGGATATCAGAGATTGAAGATCAATTTAATCAAATAAAGCATGAAGACAAGATTAGAAAAAAAAAAAAGAATAAAAAGGAATAAACAAAGCCTCCAAGAAATATGAGACTATGTGAAAAGACCAAACCTACATCTGATTGGTGTACCTGAAAGTAACGGGGAGAATGGAACTCAGTCAGAAAACACTCTTCAGGATATTATGCAGGAAAATTTCCCCAACCTAGCAAGATGGGCCAACATTCAAATTCAGGAAATACAGAGAACACCACAAATATTTTCCTTGAGAAGAGCAACCCCAAGACACGTAATTGTCAGATTCACCAGGGTTGAAATGAAGGAAAAAATGTTGAGGGCAGCCAGAGAGAAAGGTCAGGTTACCCACAAAGGGAAGCCCATCAGACTAACAGTGGATCTCTCTGCAGAAACCCTACAAGCCAGAATACAGTGGGGACCAATATTCAACATGCTTAAAGAAAAGAATTTTCAAGCCAGAATTTTATATCCAGCCAAACTAAGCTTCATAAGTGAAGGAGAAATAAAATCCTTTACAGGCAAGCAAATGCTAAGAGATTTTGTCACCACCAGGCCTGACTTATAAGAGCTCCTAAAGGAAACACTAAGCATGGAAATGAAAAACCAGCCAGACACTGCAAAAACATACCAAATTGTAAAGACCATCAACACTATGAAGAAACTACATCAACTAATGGGCAAAATAACAGCTAGCATCATAATGACAGGATCAAATTCACACATAACAATATAAACCTTAAATATGAATGGGCTAAATGCCCCAATTAAAAGACAGAGACTGACAAATTGGATAGAGTCATAGGTGTGCTCTATTCAGGAGACCCATCTCACGTGCAAAGACATAGGCTCAAAATAAAGAGACGGAGGAATATTTACCAAGCAAATGGAAAGAAAAAAAAAAAGCAGGGGTTGCAATACTAGTCTCTGATAAAACAAACTTTAAACCAACAAAGATCAAAAAACACAAACGGCATTACATAATGGTAAAGGGATCAATGCAACAAGAAGAGCTAACTATCCTAAATATATATGCACCCAATACAGGAGCACCAGATTCATGAAGCAAGTTCTCAGAGACCTATGAAGAGACTTAGATGCCCGCACAATAATAGTGGGAGATTTTAACACCCCACTGTCAATATCAGACAGATCAACGATACAGAAAATTTACAAGGATATGCAGGACTCGAACTCAGCTATGGACCAAGCAGAACCAATAGACATCTACAGAATGCTCCACCACAAATCAACAGAATATACATTCTTCTCAGCACCACATGATACTTATTCTAAAATTTACCACATAATTGGAAGTAAAACACTCCTCAGCAAATGCAAAAGAACAGAAATCATAACAGACAGTCTTTCAGATCACAATGAAATCAAATTAGAACTCAGGATTAAGAAACTCACTCAAAACTGCTTAACTACATGGAAACTGAACAACCTGCTCCTGAATGACTACTGGGTAAATAACGAAATAAGGCAGAAATAAATACGTTCTTTGAACCAATGAGAACAAAGACAAAATGTACCAGAATCTCTGGGACATAGCTAAATCAGTGTGTAGCGGGAAATTTATAGCAATAAATGCCCACAAAAGAAAGCAAGAAAGATCTAAAATTAACACCCTAACATCACAATTAAAAGAACTGGAGAAGCAAGAGCAAACAAATTCAAAAGCTAGCAGAAGACAAGAAATAACTAAGATCAGAGCAGAACTGAAGGAGATAGAGACACAAAAAAACCCTTAAAAAAAATCAATTAATCCAGGAGCTGTTTTTTTGAAAAGATCAAAAAAATAGATAGACCACTAGCCAGACTAATAAAAAAGAAAAGAGAAGAATCGAATAGACACAATAAAAAATGATAAAGGAGACATCAGAGATGTCTCCTTCCTCAGAGAAGCTAGGAGAAAACTCTGCTCCCCCAAGCTCTTGCAGTGGGCCTGACGGCTGTCAGGTAGGCCCACAGATGTCCAGGGGCTTAATTGTCTCTATGTGATGCTATGCTTCAGTGGTCACGTTCCATGTCCATTTTCATGTTGCGCTTCTGCACCTGGTCCTTCTTTTTCTTAGATAGAATCAGTAAAAGCAACATAAATCTTAATGTCTTTTTTTCTTTCTTGACAAATATGGGAAAGTGCTGACGCATTATACTCCTCTCCTCTTGACTACTTGAAAGTCCTGAGCCTCTACCTATATGACACATGATGTACTTGACCCTATCACTGAACACTAACGCCTCGCCCTACCTACCCTGCCCCCTGCTTTGTACTAAATAAAAATCAGAGTGTGTAGGCACTCAGGGCCACTGCCAGACTCCACGCTTTGGTTGGCAGTGGACCCCTGGGCCCAAGCTCTCTTTCTCTTGATCTCAGTGTCTTGTGTCTTTATTCCCACACCAGTAGAGAGGGGCTTACAGGACTCTGTAGGGTTGGACCCTACAATTCTGGCCAGGGCAATCAGGCAAGAGAAAGAAATAAAGGGTATTTAAATAGACAGAGAGGAAGTCAAATTGTCTCTGTTTGCAGATGGCATAATTGTATATTTAGAAAACCCCATCGTCTCAGCCCCAAATCTCCTTAAGCTGATAAGCCACTTCAGCAAAATCTCAGGATACAAAATCAATTGCAAAAATCAGATCAATATCATGAAAATGGCCATACTGCCCAAAATAATTTATAGATTCAATGCTATCCCCATCAAGCTACTATTGACTTTCTTCACAGAATTGGAAAGAAACTACTTTAAATTTCATATGGAACCAAAAAAGAGCCCACACAGCCAAGATAATCCTAAGCAACAAATACAAAGCTGGACGCATCATGCTACCTGTCTTCAGATTATACTATAAGACTATAGTAACCAAAACAGCATGGTATTGTTACCAAAACAGATATATATATATATATATATATATATATATATATATATATCTCATGCCACACATCTGCAACCATCTGATCTTTGACAAACCTGACAAAAACAAGCAATGGGGGAAGGATTCTCTATTTAATACAAAAACAAGCAATGGGGAAAGGATTCTCTATTTAATAAATGGTGTTGGGAAAACTGGCTAGCCATATGCAGAAAACTGAAACTGGATCTTTTCCTTACACCTTATACAAAAATTAACTCAATATGGATTAAAATCTTAAATGTAAGACCTAAAACCATAAAAACTCTAGAAGAAAACCTAGGCAATACCATTCAGGACGTAGGCATGGGCAAAGACTTCATGACTAAAACACCAAAAGCAATGGCAACAAAAGTCAAAATTGACAAATGGGATCTAATTAAACTAAAGAGCTTCTGCACAGCAAAAGAAACTATCATCAAAATGAACACGCAACCTACAGAATGGGAGAAAATATTTGCAATATATCCACCTGACAGAAGGCTAATATTCAGAACCTATGAAGAACTTAAACAAATTTATAAGAAAAAAAAATCCCATCAAAAAGTAGGCAACGGATATGAACAGACACTTCTCAAAAGAAGACATTTATGCAGCCAACAAACATATGAAAAATAGATCATCATCACTGGTCATGGGAGAAATGCAAATCAAAACCACAATGAGACACCATCTCACCCCAGTTAGAATTTTGATCATTAAAAAGTCAGGAAACAACAGATGCTGGAGAGGAGGTAGAGAAATAGGACCACTTTACACTATTGATGGGAGTGTAAATTAGTTCAACCATTGTGGAAGACAGTGTGGCAATTCATCAAGAATCTACAACCAGAAATACCATTTGACCCAGCAATACCATTACTGAGAATATACCCAAAGGATTATAAATCATTCTACTATAAAGACACATGTATACGTATGTTTATTGCACCACTGTTCGCAATAGCAAAGACTCGGAACCAAACCAAATACTCAGCAATGATAGACTAGATAAAGAAAATGTGGCATATACATACCATGGAATACTATGCAGCCTTTAAAAAGGATGAGTTCATGTCTTTTACAGGAACATGGATGAAACTAGAAACCATCATTCTCAGCACACTAACACAAGAACAGAAACCAAACACTGTATGTTATCACTCATAAGTGGGAGTTAAACAATGAGAACACATGGACACAGGGAGGGGAACATCACACACTGGGGCATGTTGTGGGGTGTGGGGGTAGGCGAGGGATAGCATTAGGAGAAATGCCTAATGTAGATGACAGTTTGATGGGTGCAGCAAACCAGCATGGCACATGTACACCTATGTAACAAACCTGCACTTTCTGCGTACGTATCTCAGAACTTAAAGTGTAATTTAAAAAAAAGAAAGGTCTGAGTCTGTTTTTTAAAAACTCTTGAGGTTTTATGAGTCTCATATTGTAAAGAGATTTGTTATTATTTGCGTAAACACTTGCCACTTTTTTTTTTCTTTTGTGAGACAGTCTCACTCTGTTGCCCAGGCTGTAGTGCAATGGTGCAATTTCAGCTCACTGTAACCTCCACCTCCTGGGTTCACGCGATTCTCATGTCTTAGCCACCCAAGTAGGTGGGATTACAGGGGTATGTATGCCATCACACCTAGCTAATTTTTGTATTTTTAGTATGGATGGGGTTTCACCATGTTGGCCAGGCTGCTCTGGAACTCCTGACCTAAGTGAGCCGCCCACCTTGGCTTCCCAAAGTGCTGGGATTATAGGCGTGAGCCACCACACCTGGCCCTGCCACTGAAATTTGGATTTGCAAGTAGACTGCTTTATTTTGGTTGTACTTTATAAAAAATGGGTCGGCTTTAAAGAAACAGAAGAAAAAATAGAAAAAGAAAAAAATGTGTCAGCTTTGAGAGAAGAAACTTACTCATGACAAGATTATTCATGAAGGAAAGCTGGAAACTTAGAATAAAATTTGGAAAAAAAAAAACGTGGGTTTTGGTGTGGTGGATGAAATGTGTAATCCCAGCACTTTTGGAGGCAGAGGAGGCAGTATTGCTTGGGACCAGGAGTTCAAGACCAGACAGACTGGACAACATGGTGAGACCTTGTCTCTAAAAAAAAAAAAAAAAAAAAAAAAAAAAAAAAAAAAAAAAAAAAAAAAAAAAAAAAAAAAAGAAAAAGAAAGAAAAAAGAAAAAAATTCAGATAATTTTTAGAGTAGTTAAACTACTCTGTATGATACTATATTTGTGCAAACCCATAGAATGTACAACAGCAGGAGTGAACCCTAATGTATGCTATGGACTCTGGGTGATAATAATGTGTCAATATAGGTTCATCAATTAAAAGAAATGTACCTCTCTGGTGGGAGATGTTTATGATAATGGGGACCAGGCATGTGTGAGGGCAGGGGGTAAACAGAAATATCTCTGTACTTGCACTGTGACCCTAAAACTGCTCTAAAAAATAGTCTATGAAAATGTAAAAACAAAAACAGAAAAGGAGGGCCGGGAGACATTCTGGAAGAGCGACTTTCCCAGCAGAGGAGGCCCAAGACCAGCAGTGGGATGGGGCTGAGGAGTGGCAATTTGGTGGCCTTGATGTAACTGTTCTGCCCAGAGGAGTTTGTCCAGAAACCTGGTGCCCTGTGGGGGGCGAATACTACAGAGGTGGAGCTGCCTCCTTCTTGTCCCGCTTTTTCTTCTCTGTCTCTAGGAGTGAATAAATAAATTTATAATTTTCTACTACTTCTAAATACTTTAAAGTTTGGGATTAGTCGCTGTTTTGTGAGTTGCCTAAGTTTAAAATAATAAAACAACCATCTGCCTGTTCTCTCAATTGGCTGAGGAATGGGCATTCACTTACATCTGGCCTTCATGTAATCATAGAGACACAATTCTTCCCCTTTTCTCGCTTTCCCCAAATGGCAGGAGCAATCAACCATCATCTCTCACTTACAGCTCTTCATGTCATTTTTTCATGCTTTTGAAGAATCCGTTTTCATCTCTTTTCCTATCAGCCTGCAGGTGATCTGGGGAACAAAGAATGGAATGAAATGATAAGAGTCCAGAGGGGTTGAGTGAAGGACTCCGTATCACACAGCAAGGCACTGATTTGAAATGCCTGGGAGAAGTGGGAGCTGCATTTATCTCTCATATTCTTAGCAGACTAGGAAGGTATGAAACCCTTGAAGATGCCTTTTCTGCTTTCCTGTGGTGGCTGCCTAGCCCGGCACTGTCCAGTATGAATATAATCTGAGTCACAAATGTGAGGTGCCTACATAATTTTAAATATTTTAGCAGTCACATTTAAAAAGTAGAAGGAAACTAGTAAAAATTAATTTTATATATTTCATTTAACTCAATAGTCTCAAAATAATGTCACTTCAACATGTATTATAAAAATTATTGCTATATTTTTTTGTCTCTTTTTAGACTCAATCTTGTGAAATTAATGATTCTTCACATATAGCATGTTTGAATTTGGACTAGCTACCTTTCAAATGCCCATCGGCCCGGGTGGCTAGCAGCTACCAAATTGGACAGTTCAGAGCTGGCCCCTTTCTCACTACCTGACGAAGGTAGGTGCTCGGGACAGAATGCTCTGAGGCTTCACTCTCTAGCTTCAGAAGAAGGCCTACTGTGGGAAAAGCCGCCCAGGATCCAGGTGGGGTAAAAGGAGCTCCCCACTCTCCTAAACCCTGGATGGCAGTCCTGCCTTCTTCCCCATGAAACAGGGCTTGAGAGGCGGAACCAAGACACACCTCCTGAAAGGGGAGGCTGAGTGCCCTCATCTCCCAGTTCACCTCTGCCAGAAACAGGGGCAGAGCATAAGAGACTTTTGCAGGTAGAGGATGAGCCCAGAAGTTGGGGACAATGGCCCATTCCTGGCCTAGATTTCCCATAGGGGTGCTGGACTGAGTGAAGTGCTGTACGGCGGAGCCCCTAGATGGGGAGCTACTTCTGGCCCCAGCACCCTTCCTCCAGTGTCCTGCAGCCCCAAGAGGGCACAGGACAGCCTGGGGCTAGGTAGTGGAATAAGCATGGGCAGCTTCCCTGAGAGCCATCAGCCCAGTCATGAGGACTGCTTGGGCTAGACTCGGTGGCCCTCTTAGGAGGCATCTGCAAATCTAGAGCAGAGGAAACATTGCCAGGGAGCACTTCACATACAAAGCCCTTTGGACACTTTGGGGACCAGCCACGCCCATCTCCATCTATGGGCTCCAGACTCAGTCACCTTGAGCAGGAAGAACCAACGCTCATAATAAGAACTGTGGAGATCGGACCTGTGGTGTACACAGATTCCCTACCACCTCCTGTATTGGGCTTGAATAGGGCCAGGTGATCATTGTACCTTCTTCTTTGGGGTAAAAATAAAATAAAAGAAGGAAATAGGGCCAGGTGGGAGTTGGGGGACTCTGTGTGTGTGAGTTTGTGTCTGTGAGAGAGGGAGAGAAAAGGGAGATGCCCAGCAGACCACACTGATCTCCCCCACTCCAAACCAGATGGGAAAGGGCTGGTCCGCTTTATTGAAATCCCAAACTAGAACCAAACTATTCTCTACCTGAAGAGACTATAAAGGTACTGGATTGGTTGAGATCATGCCCAGTGGGATAGGAGGAGCTGGGCAAAGCAGAGCATTAGTGGACAGAAGAAAAACTCAGACCACAAAATTAAGAATCTGTTTATGTCTGCCGAGTGGGGATGCCTGGCTAAATGGGTGGGGATCTTGGGGCATTGCCCTGGTCCTCCTTTTCCAGAGTCCCAAGGGAAAGTGTTTATGTATGGAGGGCTGGGGGTCAGGGCAGAGGAGAGAGCGTGGAACTCCTGGTGATAATTTCAGAACATTCCTTCTAGCTGTCTTTGTTCCAGGCTTAGACCAACACAGCCTTCGGAGTAAACGGTGTCCTTACAAATACCAACCCTTCTTCCTAGTTGCAAACACAGATGGGTTTCTTAAACATATCTGGCCGAACATCTAAAATCCAAGTCATCCACTACTGTTCTGCTGATTTCTGTTTCCCTGTAAGGCTGGAAGAGGGATTTCCGCAAAATGTCACTGATAATTTATTTTCTTTTCCTCTATAGTCAGGAGAAGACACCAGTGTGCACCAGAGAAGCAAAAGCCAGAGATCACAGTCCTTGCCTGAGGGCCACCTCTGGCCCACCAGACAACTCAGCACCAACTTCCCAACAGACACTGCTCTAGACCAGGCATCCACGTGTGGAATAGGTCCAGGCCCTCTTTATGGCTCTCACAGTGGTCAGGGAGGCAGAGAAGTAACATAGCTTGAAGACAGAATATAAGAAATGCCTGGGAGGAGACATACTGAGGCATGGAAAGTGCTCAGCCAGGAGCCTGGCATTAGAAGGGCCCAGGGATTATTGACATGTATGAGTCAGTTCTGTTTCAATGGAGTGAGCAGGGAGAGAATCTCCTAGAAGTAGATGAATGGAGGAAATGCAGCCTCTTCCTTACCTTTTCATTGTTTCAGGCTCTCTGTGATGGAGTCGTATCTTGATTTTGCTTCACTGAGTTTTCTCTCCAGCTCCAAAGGAACAGGGGTTGGCTTGAGAAACTGAAATCCTTCACTCCTAGGAAGATGTGGCTGAGCTCAGTGGTGAGATCAGGGGATGAGGTCTGGGAGAAGGAGGATCTGAGATGTGGGGCTGAGAAATGAGGGGATGAAGACCTAGGGTAGGACCGGGAGCAGCAGCTCACGCCTGTAATCCCAGCACTTTGGGAAGCTGAGGCGGGTGGATCACTTGAGGTCAGGAGTTCGAGACTAGCTTGGCCAACATGGTAAAACCTCATCTCTACTAAAGATACAAAAATTATTCAGGCTTGGTGGCAAGTGCCTGTAGTCTCAGCTATTTGGGAGGTTGAGGCAGGAGAATCACTTGAACTCAAGAGACAGGGGTTGCAGTGAGCTGAGATTGTGCCACTGTACGCTAGCCTGGGCAACAAAAGAAAAACTCCGTCTAAAAAAAAAACAGACCTGGGGAGGGCCAGGGCTAGGGATATGAGGCAGGAATAAGGTAGGACATAGGGAGATATATGGAAATGAAGGTGAGAGATGGAGACAGAGAGGAGAGGAAAAAATGGGGTCAGGGAGACAGAGTAGGGGTCCCAGGAGCTATTCAGTTGAGCAAGGGGGCATTCAGGAAATAGGAGAATCTGTGTTGAAGAAGCAGGAAGCCTGAGAAAACAGCTGGTTTCTTTAACAACCAACCACCTGCTAATATGGTTGGCCTAGCCTTCCCCAGCTGTAGCCTAAATGTCTTTCGTTATCACTGGGTGTTTTTCTGAGGGGTCAGTGTAATCAGGGGTTCCAGGAGCTTTGGCAGAGATGTCTCTGCTTCCGGAGATCACAGGATGGAGTTTTTCTTACCCCGAAGACACGGATGCTCTGTTCGCCTTGTGCCTTCATTTGTACGGTCTCTCCTTTTGCTGTAAGACTTCAATCTGCGCTTGACTCTGCCCCTGCAGAGAGAGGGCCGTTCCGCGCAGGCTGTGCCTGGTGATTTCTGGGCCTCATAAAATCCTCCGGTCTCTTAGGAGAGCACGTGACACTCTCCAGGTGAGTCCTTGTGTAATTATTAAGGACTCGCCTTTCTCAAACTGGGGGAAAAGGGGTTGCTGGCAGGAGGAAATCTGGAGCCTAAGTGACCTAAACGAACAGAACATGGTTTTTTATGACTGAGACTATGGATGGTGCTTTGGGATTATCAAAGAACTCCTACCCACTTCCCTTCATCTGTCCTACCAACAACTTTAAGAGAGATGTTTTGTTTCTGCCATTTGAAAGGTGAGGTAACTGAGGCTCAGAGAGGTAAAGTGATTCTTGCAGGTTGCACAGCAAACTCAGGAAACTGAACTTAAGCCCAAACCTTCTGAGTCAGATTTTCATATCCTTTCCATTCTGCCTTGAGTCAGCAGTTCCGCAGACTCAGCTCTTCGAACCCACTGTGCCTGACTGTAAGCTGCCCACTCAAGCCCAAGGGGTGGGGGCAATGGGGTGCAAACCCACAGTGGGAAGGTAGCAGTTTCCAGGGCCTCACGGAATGCCTGGGCTGACAGGGGAGCAGGCAATAAAACCTCAAATGTCTACCTGATAATTCTTGGCAGCTTCATTGATCAAGCTGGCATTATGAGATTTGTGATCCTTGGATTCACGACACACAAAACAGAGGAACTTTCCATCATCCTTACAAAAATAATGGAACATCTCCTCGTGCCCCAGGCATGTAGGCATTTTCCTTTCAGACTGCACCTCAGAGGCATCTAGAGCTTGGATTTTCTCCACCAGATTCACCAACAGTCAGTTGGACACCATTGTATTCTTCCTTACAGAAGTTTTGCAGAGAGGACATTTGAAAAATTCGCATGATGCTTCCCCACTCTGAGTGATGCATTTGAGGCAGAAATTGTGCCCACAGTTGATGGTGACAGGTTTTTCCAGAACGTCCAGGCAGATGGAACAGATCACTTCCTCTTGCAGTTTGTTCACGAACTGCCCACGGGCCATGACAGAGCAGCAGGGCTGTTGCAAGACTGTAGGAAGCTGTGTCAAGTCTGTAGGAGTCCAGGAATCCACTGTGGTCACTGCTTCTAGGAAGGGAGAAGGGAGTCAGAAAAGGTGGAGGTCAGAGATTCTGCCAATTAGTTAGAAGAGCAGGGAGAGAGGAAAAGAAGAGGGAGAAAAAAAAATAAAAGAATGATAGAAAAGGGTAAAATTTAGATCTAGAAAATGTTATAGAGAGGAAAACAGGTGGGCAATCCTACCTTGCTATCTCTTGAGAACAAATGGATATTTTGAATGTGTAATAGGCTGCTTATAAAGTGGGATAAGTTGTCCTGGACTTTGAACTAAAGATATGTTTGTATGGTGGCTAAGATCAAAATGATGGGGTCACCAAACACCACTCACAGGGGATTTTCATCAGCTCTGAGTAGGGAGTGGAGGGGTGGGTGGGGACGCCTGCCGAAAAGTCACAGCTAGTTCACCACAATGCTTTGGGCATCTTGTATGCAAAGTTCAAGCCTGGGTACAGCATCTGGAAATGAAGGGAAGGGCAATTCTCTACCTTAGGTACTTTGGTTCCTCACAGAATTTTGTGAAAATGTGGAGGTTATCGTCACCTGCCTTGGAGAATTTCCAGTCACAGGGCCAACCAACCACTACCTAGTTCAGCGGGAGAGGCAAGGAATTTCCTTTCTGAAAAGTCGTTCTTTGTTTTTGTACTTTGCTCTGGCCCCTGGTGATCTTCTGCCTCCCCACAGCACCTGCAACAGTCTGTCCTCTGTCAGTTTTTTCCCTGCGTGTCTCCAGTGCGCTGGTGTCTCCATGCCTGTTCTTTGCTTTGCCAGTTCTGTCTATATGTGCTTCTTCTTCCTTCTTGGTGCTTCTCTGGTCCCTGACTCGCCTTCCCCTATGGCTTCTGTTCTGACTAGGAATACATCAACCAGTGTCACATACATTCCCTTCTGTACATTCATGTCCTAACCTTCCCTCCTTGCCTCTTGTCTTGAGGAAAAAGATGCTTCCTCCCTACGTCTTCCCTTGGCCTAGCTTCCACCCTCCCTCCCTTATCTCCATTATCAGCCATCTGTCCCCAGCGAGGAGTACACCATTAATATTTATCTGATCTAATTTTAGGTCAAACAGGGCTTGTGGATGATTTTATAATAATAGCCAGAGTAATCATACATTCTGCTTTGCCTGGAGCCATCCTGGGTTTCACTTTGTCCTGGTGTAATTATTAATAGCACCTCCTTTCATTTTCAGAAATGTCCAGTTTGGACGATGAATTATGTGGTTCCCCTAATTATAGCAACTGCTGTAAACCAAGGACTTTCAGAAATGTTATACCTCCAGGCCTGTTTATTTGCTTTAGGGTTGAATTAAAACAACCTAACATCTACAAATTGTTTTACTTATACTCCTAAACTGCTGGCCCCGAGAGGCAGAATTTAACTTTTGACAGGTCTTGTTTGACTGGCGTGATGATTTAGAAAACAATGGTAATGTAAATGCCTTTAGGGAGGGTGGCTATGTTTTTCACCACTCTGCTACCTCACGTCTTTTTGGCCTTGAAGACAATTTGACATTATGACCCTGATTTATAGATTTATTTTGCTTATATTACCTCATTTAAGTCTTAACTGTAAGAAATTATCTTTATCCATTCTCAAACAAAGCAACTCAGTATTCTTCAGAATCACTTGGAAAACTTTTAAAATTCAGATTTGTGGAACTCCAGCACAGGCTTTCTGTTTCAACAGGTCCTTGGTGGGGCCTGATGATTGACATCTGAAGCAAATTCCCTGGAGATGGTGATGCTGCTGATAGAGGCCCACACATTGATAACCCCTGGTTTAGAGACGCTACTAATTGTTCCAGCTAATAAATGACAGCTCTCAGACTTAATTCCAGGTTTCCTAGTCCATATTACATCTTCTTCATTCTTTCTTGTTTCAGCATTAACAAAAACAAAGAGTAATCTTTAAAAATGATAAACAAATATTTTAAAAGATCATTAGTATTTCAATGAAGTTGGGCAAGCCAGCAGAAGGAATGAAAATACTCATATGAACACCATTGGAGAATTTCAAACAACTATCACCAAACAGGTACCGATGGCTTCATGAGGAAGGAAATTTAGAAATAAAGGAGAATCTATAGTGTTTCAAAGGTGCTTTACTCTCTCAAATTATTATTATTATTATTTTTTTTTTTTTGAGACGGAGTTTCGCTCTTGTTACCCAGGCTGGAGTGCAATGGCGCGATCTTGGCTCACCGCAACCTCTGTCTCCTGGGTTCAGGCAATTCT
>NW_016107755.1:895367-897175 GCF_001604975.1 Cebus imitator | reverse complement strand
CAGGCTTGAGCCACCGCGCCCGGCCTTACTCTCTCAAATTATTATTGTTATCCTGGGTTATCCATCCACTGGACTGAATGGATATATATTTTTTGAGACGGAGTTTTGCTTGTGTTGCACTGGCTGGAGTGCAATGGTGCAATCTCAGCTCACTGCAACTTCTGCCTCCCAGGTTCAAGCAATTCTCCTGCCTCAGCCTCCCAGGTAACTGGGATTACAGGCACCTGCCACCACACCCAGCTAATATTTTGCATTTTTAGTATAGACGAGGTTTCACCACGTTGGCCAGGCTGGTCTTGAACTCCTGACCTCAGGTGACCCACCCGCCTCAGCCTCCCAAAGTGCTGGGATTACAGGTGTGAGCCACTGCACCCAGCCCCTGAATGGATATCTTAAACTCTTTTAGTAGCCTCAGTAGTCTGAAACCAAATGCCTCCAATTTGCAAGGGCTGGCGTCTTGAGAGAGCTGGTATTGTGTTAGTTTCAAAGGACTTCCAAGTCAACTCTGAGGCATAGAGTTTATAAAAATTAGCCATAGAAGAGGAAGTGATGCAGAGCTCTCATACACAAGACAGCTATCACACACAAGAAAGCAGACAAGGAGCCACCCAGCCGTGGGCGCACAGATCTGGAGGGACATATGAAGACTAATGGGATGAGACACCTTATCAGAGCCCAGTGAAGGCTAGAGGCAGCTCACTTGTCAGACTGGACAGCCTCACAATGTTACAGAAGCCTCTTTGCATCAGGATTCCAGCTACAGAAGCTGCTCCTGCCTCAGGATTCACGGTTCTGGGCCAATGTAAATAGGTAGAATGTCTATGGAGGTCAATATTGTGATATGTTTCAAAATTACAAATGCTTATCCCCTTTATCCTAGAAATTCCACCTCTAGGAATTTATTCTACAGATACTCACACACATAAATTTACTTTGGACTTCGTGGTAATGTTTGCATTAGCAAAATATTAGAAAACAATCTATATGTACATCAGTAAGGAAATATTTAAATAAATTATAGCCCACCTTTATAACTGAATAAAAATAAAAAAGAATCAAGGACTTCTTTATTTACAAGTGAAAGTATGCCCAAGATATGTTATTATGTGAAGAAATTAAAAAACAAATAATGTAGAACAATGCATGTACTATGCTACCATTTAGGTAGGAAAAAATACTTATTTTCTTGAATATGCATATAAGCTCTTTCTGGAAGGATGGGAATCTAATAACTAAAAATGGTTGCCTCTAAAGAGACGGACTGGCTAGCTGGGGACAGGGGTGGAAGAGAGGCTTTTCTTTATACAATATATTACATTTTGTGAATTTTTAATTGTATAAATACATTGTTTTAGTATTTTTTACATTATGTTTTTACAACATTAAATAATAAATCAAAAAATGGACAGAGAATGAAATGGAAATTTACAGAGCAATAAAACCAATTGACCAATAAATATATGATAACAGTAATCTTGAAAATGCACGCTGAACACATTGGCTCATGCCTATAATTCCAGCAGTTTGTGAGGTCAAGGCAAGCAGATTTCTTGAGCCCGGGAGTTCAAGAGCAGCCTGGGCAACATGGCAAAACCTTGTTTCTACAAAAAATACAAAAGTTACCCAGTCATAGTGGCACACACATATATTTCCCAGCTACTTGGAAGGTTGATGCAGGAGGGTTGCTTGAGCCTGGGAGGTCAGGGCTGCAGTGAGCCGTGACTGTGCCAATGCACTTTAGCCCCTTACTGCACTCCAGCCTGGGTAACAAAGCAAGGCCTTGTCTCAAAAAAAAAAAAAAAGAAGAA
>NW_016107755.1:866944-894737 GCF_001604975.1 Cebus imitator | reverse complement strand
ACTCATCTTTTTAATGACATCCTAAAATTCAGAGGAGGGGCCAGCCAGGCCTCCGGGCTCAGCAGCTGTGAAGGAGGAGGGACCTGCAACAGGCGCTAAGGCAGGTCATTGCAAAAAGGCACTTGCGACGGGGACTTCAAGCCCTTTTTCTATTTCTTCACATAAAATCAGGGGGACGAGGAAAGCTCCACCGGTGAGGGAAGCAGAGAGAGTTTCTCTCCCAGCCTATGGAGTAAGGAAGAGGTGAGGAAAGGGCCGGTACTGGGAGAGAGAAACTGCCAAGTCCGGGCCTGCCCTCACACAGACACGCAAAGCCCGCACCTTCCCTCCTAAAATCTGCAGCCGGGGCTGTAGGGAAGCCTCCTCTTCAAGCCCCCAACTCCTCTCCCTTCTAGCTGGTACAAAGTTGATAATCTCCGCTCTGGGTGATGTAGCGAACCCAGGGCAGGGCCTGGCAACCGCTTTTCTCAATGATCTTCATGTGTCAGACCTGAATCCTGGAGAAGGTGAAGTAGGGATCTTAAACTTGACCCCGATGGGGGCCTGGCCCTTCACCTCCTCCTTCTCCAAGCTGGGGAGGCCAAAATGGGCTCACATCAAGTACTCCTTGCCTCCCCAGAAAGACTTAATACTCCAAATCACGACGTTTTTCTCTGGCACATACTTGGCACTGCCCACACTGGTCTTGAATCTGAGGGAGTCAGCATCACTGGGCACAGGCACAGATATCTCCACATTGTTGGCCACTGACTGTTTCTTAAACTGCCCCTTGGCCTTGACCATGATCTCCACACAGCTATGGGAGAACTTCTCAATGACAGACTCAATCCAGATCAGTGGCTTCACCTGGTGCTGAGGCAGTAGGACATGAACTCAAAGTCACCATCAGGCGGGATGAAGGAGATGGTGTGGTCATTGTCAAAGCGTGACAGCCGCACACACTGGTGGAATTTCACATCCTCTAGCTCTACTGATTTGTTCTTGCTGCCCGAAAGGCCAGTGAGCTCAAAGAGCATGCAGTCATTGAAGCCCAGCCGCAGCTCAGGCATTCCCGACAGAAACACATTGAGCTTGATGGTACCAACGATCTCGCTCAGCAGGACGCTGCCGTTGGCATTGACCAGCAGGTTGACAGACTCTATGACATCGATGAAGACCTCGTTCTTATACTTGATACCCTCAGAGCACCAGGACACAGCACTGGTGACAGTGGGTGGCACCCGTGACTAGCCTGTCTCCAGCTTGTTGCTCTGCTGAGTGATGTACTCCTACAGGATCTTGCTCTCAGTGGTCTGCGGGAAGCTAAAGTCCATGAGCTCGTCCAGCAACTCATAGACAATGACAAAGTTGTCCTGGATGCTCTCCTCCTCCAGCTCCTTGAAGTAGTCACAGAATACCTCTATTGTCTTATACAGGAAGGAGTGCACCAGGGAGGCATTGGTGTTCTTCAAAGTAGCGGCCACCAGGTAGAGGCTGTTGTGTTTGATCCATAGGAAGTGGACCTCACCGTAGCTTAGCAGTGGGGTCAGGGCGCCCTCCTCCTCCCGCTGCACCAGCAGAGGCATGAAGTGCTCGATCTTGCTCATGGGCACATCGCCCTTGTAGTTGCAGCTGATCAGGGGCTTGCCCTTGACATCGAGAATGAAGACAGCCAAAGTGGACATGGTGGTGGCCAAGGGACCTAGGAGGTGGGGAGTCTAGAGCCTTCTTACACCCTGTATGATTGTGCCCCAATAGAGAAAATCTTGCACATGTGCACTCAGAGATGCATGTAACAGTGCTAGGTGTAGTATTGTTTATAAAAGCAAAATATTGAATAAACCCTATATCAGGGTTTTTCAACTACAGCATTATTGGCATTTTAGGCTGGATAATTCTTTGATGTGGAGTGGGCCTGTACACTGTAGGATGTTTACCAGCATCCCTGGCCTCTACCACTAGATTCCAGCAGCACTCCTATCCCCAAGTTATGACAAACAAAAATGTCTCCAAGCATGACCAAGTGTCCCTGGGGGACAAAACCTCTGGTTGAAAACCAGTGATCTATATGTAGCCATATGGCTCGGTCTCAAAACACTAATGAATATGTGATAATTTATATACACTTAGAAACACACATTTCATGTAGTTTGCAGTTTCCATATATATGATAGAAGTTTAAACACAGGGCCTGAAAGGATACACACCACATTTATGGTGGTGTTTGCTTCTGGGGAGAAAGAGAGAGAGGGATGGAACTAAGAAGGGAACTAAATGGACAGAGAAAACCTCAAATCTATCTGTAATATTTAATTTTTTTAAATATGAAACTAAGCAAAATGTTCATATTTGTTAATTCTAGGTTGTGGTTACAAGAGTGCTTATTATATGATTTTCTATTATTTTCTGTGTTAAGGTTTTCAAAATAAAATATTTTAGTTAAAATAGGAAAACTGTAGAAAATGAACAGTGGATAGAGATAGAAATTCACAGGAATTCTAAATAAATTCTAAAATTAAGAAAAAGTTCAACTCCTTCCTTACTACTCAGGAAAATACAAATAATGAGATACAAATACAAAAATGAAATTAACTTTGTACTCATCAGATTGGCAAAATGTTTCAAAAATGTCCTGAGCTGATGAGGATGTGGAAAAATGGGACTCTTCACACATTGCTGGTAAGAGTGTGAATGGGCACCATCTTTCTCGAAAGCCTCAAGGCAAATGACTTGAAATGCATTTGAAGGGTGACTAGAAAGAATATTATAAGAAAAGTAAAATGTACACAGGATTTCAGAAGAGTTTTTAAGGCTTCAAGATAAGTCAGGCACTGTGCGGTCGGAATGAAGTCAAGGGACAGCTTACACAGAGATACCCTATAACCAGTCTCCCGAGGACAGAGCTAGATTTTACTTAGTTAAAAATGGAAATTAGAAACTAGAAGTAGTAAAAACAGTTCTCTTTTCTTTCTTTCTTTCTCTTTCTTTCTTTCTCTCTCTCTATTTCTCTCTCTTTCTTTCCTTCTTTCTTTCTTTCTTTCCTCCTTTCCTTTCCTTTCCTTTTTCCTTTCCTTTCCTTTCCTGTCCTGTCCTGTCCTGTCCTGTCCTGTCCTTTCTTTTTTTACAGAGTTTTGCTTTGGTTACCCAGGCTGCAGTGCAATGGCATGACCTTGGCTCACTGCAATCTCCACCTCCCAGGTTCAAGTGATCCTCCTGCCTCAGCCTCCCAAGTAGCTGGGATTACAGGCATGCGTCACCACGCCTGGCTAATTTTTGTGTTTTTAGTAGAGATGGGGTTTCACCATGTTCATCAGGCGGGTGTCAAACTCCTGGCCTCCAGTGATCAGCCCACCTTGGCATCTTAAAGTGCTGGGATTACAGGCGTGAGCCACCGTGCGGCCATGAAAACAGTTCTGTTTAAAATACCAGAATGATTCCGTAGGTGTGGATCTGAAATTAAAACAAAAAAGAAAAAAACTACCAGAATGATTAAGATATTTACTTTCTGTTTGCATGTATATGATCCCATTAAAAAATAAGTTTAGGCCGGGGGCAGTGGCTCAAGCCTGTAATCCCAGCACTTTGGGAGGCCGAGGCGGGTGGATCACGAGGTCAAGAGATCGAGACCATCCTGGTCAACATAGTGAAACCCCGTCTCTAGTAAAAATACAAAAAATTAGCTGGGCATGGTGGTGCGTGCCTGTAGTCCCAGCTGCTCGGGAGGCTGAGGCAGGAGAATTGCCTGAACCCGGGAGGCGGAGGTTGCGGTGAGCCGAGATCACGCCATTGCACTCCAGCCTGGGTAACAAGAGTGAAACTCTGTCTCAAAAAAAAAAAACTTTAAAGTTTTGTATAGAGATCATATACATGCAAACAGAAAGAAAAAAGAAAAAAAGTGGGGCCATACAAATAAATGGAGCAACAAGGGTCAGTTTTTATATGGCAGTCAATACAACACTGGGCTGAATTGCTCAAAAGGATCAGCCGTGAGATTAAAAACCCCAACAAAATGTAAAGCTCCCTTATTCCCTCAGAGAAACGCATTAAAAGATATAAGTATAAATCCAAAGATAGTTTAAGGTCTGTTGTGCCAACACAAATGGAAGAACCTTGTGGTCTCACTCCTCTCCTTCTGCCAGGAGAAGCTGCAGTCCTCCTAATACCGTGAATCTACCTTAGTTAGGTAGGAGCAGGGGCAGGGGGAAGAAGCTGAAAAGACCTGGCCTTCACTTGACTCAGTTATCTAGATTGTTTAAATTATTGGATTGGCCGTGGAATGGCTAATTTCATGTGTCAACTTGTCTGGGCTGTGGAACCCGGGTATTTGCTATGGTTATGCTGCTTGAACAATAAATGACATCAGAGAAAAGTGGTTGAGAGAAAAGTGGCAAGAAGAAATAAAGATATGCTTGCATTTGAGGATCTAAACGCCCCTATCAGAACACATCAGGCTACATAATATTCTTGTACCACAGAAGTACTGTGCCCAGAGCCTAAAACAGAGCCCTCTGTAACTCCCCACTCTGGGAGCCACATTTTAATCAAGGTACCCGCAAACTGGACTGCTTTGAGAGGAGGGCACTTGGATGACAAGCAGCTTTGAAATTCCATTTCAGGAGGCACGGAGGAGGATCAGTGGGCCCTGAGGGGCTCAGGAGTAGAGTGCGGCCTTCCAGATGCTGGGAGGTTTGTGGTGGATGGCTGTCTCGCCCATGGTGTCAACTTCTATGCAGATTTCCGCGGGCTGAATTGTGTCCCTCTCACCCATTCCTCCAAACTTGTATGATGAAGCCTAACTCCAAAAACCTCAGAATGTGACTATATTTGGAAATAGGGCCTTTAAAAGATGATTAAGTTGTTGGTGAAAAGAGTTAAACTCTGTAAAATATTCAAAGAGATTTATTCTGAGCCAAATATGGGTGACGATGGCCCGTGACACAGACTTCAGGGGATCCTGAGAACATGTACCAGTGGTGGTTAGGGCACAGCCCAGTTTTATACGGTAGGGTCCAACCCTACTAGGTTCGTGGGGTGTCCCCTATCACCATGCTGGAGCACTGGATCCAAGAGATAAAGAGACAAGACACCAAAGGACTGGATAAGAGCAACTGGGCTCGGAGGGCCAATACCACTTACAAGCGGAGATAGGCGAGGCCTCTGTATCCAGGTGCATCTGTATTTATTGGTATAGGTTGGGGGGACGGGTAGTGAGTGAGGTCATCTTAAGGACAGTGATAGAGTCAAGACAATAGGCAAAGGGCCCACCCTCATTAGGTCACTGAGGCAAGGAGGTGGGCTGTGTGCGACAAGGAGGGTGCAGTGTGCAATCTCTTACCTAGGGGCAAGTAACTTCTAAGGATTTCTACAGGAGGATGCTTTGAGTCAGCACAGTAGCAAGAGAGCTGACAGGGTTCGCAGCCACCAAGGGGCGATTATACCGCAGGGGTTTTAAGCCCTCCAACGTTCTCGGGATTGCCGGCCTGAGGCCGGCTTTCCACAAGAACTGGACGCAAGATACTACAACTCCCTTACAGGAGGAGTGACTCTTGCTCCAAGCCTGCAGGTATCTTTATGATACTGAACGCTGCCTCCTGGGCCAGCCTGCCATGTAGCACATGCCGTTTCAGGCAGGGGCACTGCTTGGGCCATAGATTCTTGTCCTGGTATGGCTGTTTTTCCCTAGTTCACGCTCTGCACCGTGTCTGCACTTGACACTCCTCCGACTGCAAACTAAGATTTAATTATATAAAAGGATTATATATAAAAAGAAATAAATAAGCAGTTAGATATTCTTCAGGCACTAATTGTGCTGGGGTTCAGCTAAGCTCCCCTTCCTCGGTGCCCAGAAAGGGGGGTTACACACACATACATTTTTGGGAGACATGAGACATCAATCAAATACATTTAAGATGTATGTTGGTTCAGTTCAGAAAGGCAGGACAATTCAAAGTAGGGGGTTTCCAGGCTGTAGGTAGATTTAAACATTTTCTGGTTGACAATTGGCTGAGTTTATCTAAAGGTCTACAATCAATGGAAAGGAAATGGTCTAGTTTGAGATAAAGGACTGTGGAGACCAAAGTTCTTTTTTAGAGATGATGTCTCAATCTGTTGCTGGAGTGCAGTGGCACAGTCTTGGCTCACTTCAACCTCTGGCTCCCTGATTCAAGCAATTCTTCTACCTCAGCCTCCTGAGTAGCTGGGATTATAGGCACACGCCACCACACCCAGCTAATTTTTGTATTTTTAGTAGAGACAGGGTTTCACCATGCTGGTCAGGCTGATCTCGAACTCCTGACTTCATGATCCGCCTGCCTCGGCCTCCCAAAGTCCTGGGATTACAGGCATGAGGTACTGTGCCTGGCCAGAGACCAAAGTTCTTATTGTGCAGAGGAGGACTTCAGGTAGCAGGCTTCAGAGAGAATAGATTGCAAATGTTTTTTATTAGACTTAACAAAGGGTACCAGACTCTTAGTTGATTATGTCCTGGATCTGGAGAAAGGGAAAAGGGATTCTCCCTATAGAATGCAGATTTTTCCCCCATAAGAGACGATTTTGCAGGGCAACTTCAACATATGGCAATGAAATATATTTGGGGTTAAAATATTTTTGCTTCCTTCCTTTTTATGTGATGTTATACCAGAGCCAGTTTGGAAAGCAGGCCATGTTATGTAGGGTTAAATAAAGCTCTCTAATGAGACTTCATGGTTTGTAGGGCATGACTCCCCAAGCCCCTTAGGTAGAAATTTTGGCGAGAGAAGGAAAAAGGTTAAAGTTTAGTCCTCAGAGTTAAAATAAGGCCATCAGAGTGGGCCTTTGTCTAGCCTGACTGGTATCTTTATAAGAAGAGGAGATTTGGACACACAGAGAGGCACCCGGGATGCTCCATGTGAGGAAAGACCTTGTGAGGACGCAGTGAGAAGACGGCTGTCTGCAAGCCACGGAGAGAGGCCTCACAAGCAACAACCTTGACCTTGATCTTGGACTTTCAGCCTCCAGAGCTTTGAGAAAATAAATTTCTGTTGCTAGAACCCAGTCTGTAGTACTTTGTTATGGAGGTCCTAGCAAAAGAATACACAGATGTCTTAGCACTTTGAGAGGCCGAGACAGGCAGATCATGAGGTCAGGAGATGGAGACAATCCTGGCCAACATGGTCAAACCCTGTCTCTACTAAATATATGAAAATTAGCTGGGCATGGTGGCACATGCCTGTAATCCCAGCTACTCCAGAGGCAGAGGCAGGAGAATCAGTTGAACCAGGGAGCTGGAGGTTGCTATAAACCAAGATCACACCACTGCACTCTAGCTTGGTGACAGAGTGAGACTCCGTCTTAAACACACACACACACACACACACACACACACACACAGACACACACACACACAGAGACACACACACACACACACGAACTCACATATCACTGCAGAGCTCACCTCCCATCCCCCCACCAGATCTGAGTTCCCAGCTCTCCACAAGGGGTCTCCCAACCCTCACACCTCCTTGGATGCAGCAGCACTCATCGCCTCTTTCCGCCATTCCAACCTTCAGTGCAGGCACTCCATAATCCTCCAGCTGCACTGTGAACCAGTTCAGCCCCTCTGGACTGTATGTGGGCAATATATACCGAAATTATTTAAAAATGCACCTAAGATCTTTTGGCCCAGCAATTTCATGTCTGAAAACTTACCCTGAGTGAAGCCATCCTCACAGGGTTAACAAGAATTCTGGACAGAAATATAGGTATAATTAAGCCTTAATCAGACTGCACTTTGACTCATTTCCTTAAAACCAAAAGTCATGTAACACTAGACACTGACCAGTCATATCCACATTGTTGCTATAGGTAGGATTTCTGACATAAGAATCAGCCAAGGCAGGAGGATTGCTTGAAACCAGGAGTTCAAGACCAGCCTGGGCAACAAAAGGAAGATCCCATCTCTACCAAAAAAAAATTATTAAAATTTTTTTAATTTAAAAAAGAATTGCTTAAGCAGATCCTGAATTTCTGCAGAACAACTGATGACAACTAGTTTAAGACCTCCACAAAGAACTGTATTCTCAGCATAATTAATACGGCTTCTTCATCTCCCTGTCCTATGACTTGCACTGGACTCTTTAGCCAATCACTTGGCCCACTCCAAAACCTTTAAAATCCCTAGCTCCAAATTCTTTGGGGAGATGGGTTTGAAGTTCCCTTCCATGCCCTCATTTGGCAGCCCTACGATTAAACCTCCTTCTCTGCCGCAACCAGGTTTCAGCTTATTTACTTGCTGTGCCTGTTGGGCAACAAATTTGTTATGGTTACATAAGGAAATAATCAAAAGCAAATGTAGTCAGAGAAAAGAAACCAGAAGGATAACTTGTTTGTTCATTACAATGGATACTTATTACTATGTGTCAGGCATAATTCTAGGCACTTGTATTGCAGTGAACAAAGTAGACAGAAGCCCCGCCCACTGAGAGCCAGGCAGTAAATCAGCTAACCAAATGAATTGTACATTAGGAGGAAATATTTTTTTTTCACATTAAGGCTCTAAGTAGGAAATAAATATTATGGAGAAAAAAATAAAGGCAGAAGTGGGCATGAAGAGCAGGTGATATGGTTCCAGTTTTCAATAGGGCTGTCAAAATGGACCTGAGAAGGTGAAAACCGGCATCAACCTGCAGGCAGTTAACAGCAAGGTGCCAACAGTTGTTATTGCTGGCTGGCAAAATTATGGGTCATTATATTCTTTCATACTTTTCTGTGCTTTCCAAATACAGTATAATTAACATACTTGCTTTTACAATTAGAAAAAGCCCACAATAAATGTTACTTTAAAAAACCTGACACCTTCAATTGGTCCCTATTTTCTACAAAATAAAGTCTAACTCTTCCTCCACGGGCCTCTTCCCTTTCATCTAAACTTATCTTTCATTCCTCGACTGTCTTTTCCAGTCAGCCTGATACCCTGCGACCCAGATTTGCCAAATAGGGTTGCCAGATTTAGCAAGTAAAAGTAAAGGACACCCAGTTAAATAGGAACTTCAGATAAACAATGAATAATGCGATATTTGAGACATACTAAAAAATTATTTGTTGCACATCTAAAATTCAAGTTTAACTGAGCATTGTGTGTTTTTCCTGGCAATGTGACAAGTGATCTTCCCTCCCCTGTGCTGGAATTATCTCCTTTCCATTTTTTGAAATTTTTGCAACTGATCAGAGAGTAGGGAGGAGGGATGGGTGTAGGTGGGAATGCAAGACAAGCCTGCCTATCAACTCCTATATTTAATATAAGATATTCCTGGGGAGTGGTGGCGGGTAGGGAGACAAGGATGGGGCATTGTGAAAACATCGTAAAAGGGCTCCTTGTTATTTTTCACGTTGAATTATGACTTTCCTATAGATAAAAATTGCACCTTTAGTTGGAGAACAATGGTCCAGATGTCAGGTACAGGTGAAAGTCCAAAGTTCTCTTCAGAAAAGAAACTCTTTTAGTTATACAGAACAGTCATTCAGATCTTCTATTTAATTCATGTAAAATATCCATAGTCAATGTTTTTACCTAAAAGAATTTTTAAAAATTGCTTTTCAAAAAAAGACAAAACAATCTTTTAAAATTTTGAACAATTTATGGGGGCTTTAAAAACAGCTTTTGTCCCAAACGAGGATGCCTCTCCTTCCATTTGTCTGACCTACCCTTTGCCCCCATGGTCCCCTACTCCATTTATTAGCTCCACAGAGACCTGACAGCACCTTAAAGTCAGTCCCTGAGTAAGGCTGGTCCTGTCACAAGGTCAGCTCACATCTGAAATAGAGCCTCTGCTGTATCTGTGGAGTAGAAGGCTAATACTCCCTTCTCTCCTGCAAGACATGCTCTGGCCCAGAGTGGGCAGAGAACTGGGCCCCGGCTGCCAGAAACTCCTGGGCTGATATCCAGCTACTCCAATGCCCAAAGCCAGCTAATGCCGGCCAACCATGCCAATGAGTCCAATTACAGATGGATGGGAAGCAGTGGGATGAGGCACCCAGGAGTAGCAGTCTAATCCCTCCCAAAGCCAAATTCTAGAAAAAAAATTCTGCTTAAGACTGTGAAAATAAAACGTTACCCATGATCATGGTTTTTCATCTTGACATCCTCAGTACTTACCATGGCACCTGGCACAAAGTAGCTAATCTTTCAGTTGCCATACTAAACTGGGCCATTTTATACAGGCTCTCTATGTTCCAATGACAACAATGTCTAGGCAACATTGTTAAGTGACAGAACAGTGTTTAGTATGCAAAACTTTGCTTAAGAAAAGGGAGAAATATATATATATATATATATATATATATATATATATATATATATACTTGTATTTACTTCTACTTACATAAAGAAACATTGAAAGGATACACAGAAAACTAATAAAAGTATGTACCTATGGGCCAGAGACCGGGTTTGTGGTAGATGGAATGAATGAAGAAGGACAAGGTGGTCACAACCCTACTTAATGTACATGTTTTATATATATTATTTTTTGAGCCAAATGAATGTATAATCCTTTAAGTTACATAGTTAAAATCATCTATTTTGGGTTATATAATTGTATAGTAGCAAAAAACCCAACTCAAAAACAGGAAGCTATCTATGCTCTCCATTCCTCTCTACGGTCACATAGCCTCTCATATTTATTTCTTCCTAGGCTCACAGATTGACCAGCAAGGCCACTATATTTGAGTTTCCATGACTTTATAACTCTAGTGCCCATCACTGTCTCAATCTAGATTTTCTTTTCCCCAAAAAATCTGCTGCATCACTTGCTATAATTTCTGGCTCTCTGCAAATGTTTCAAGCATGGCTTTTATCTTTTTGAACATAGTATATACATTGTTATACAATCTATGCCCAATAACACCAGAGTCTGGAAGCTGTGTGGGTCTGATTCTGTTGTCTGTTTTATTTTATTATTATTTGTGTGTGTGTGTGTGTGAGAGAGAGAGAGAGAGGGAGAGAGAGAGGGAAAGAGAGAGAGGGAGACAAGGTCTGGCCCTATAGCCCAGGCTGGAGTACAGTGGCATGATCTCAGCTCATTGCAACCTCTGCCTCCCAGGCTTAAGCCATCCACCCACTTTAGCCACCCGAGTAGCTGGGACTACAGGTGTGCACCACCACATCCGGCTAACTTTCTCATTTTTTTGTAGAGACGGGATTTTGCCATGTTACCCAAGCTGGTCTTGAGCTTATGAGCTCAAGAGGTCCTCCAGCTTCGGACCCACAAAGTGTGGGGATGACAGCATGCGTCACCACGCCCAGCCTGTTTCTGCTTTTCTTATTGCAATCTCGCCTCTCTGGTGTTTGGTTATTTTTGCTTGTTTGCTAGATGCATTTGAGGCCTCGGACGCTGTTATCTTCTTCCCAAAATGATTTTTGTTTTTGACACTAGCAGTTTAGAGTCACTTTGAACAAGTTCAGTGATTGCTTCAGATTTTCTGGGCTTGCGACTCCACTTCTACTTCCTTTAAGGCTTTAAAGGCGCCCAAAAATGCAGGTTGGATTCTTGAACTCTCTTCAGCAAATGCTCCCAGAACAGAAGCAACTCCAGTTCCAGGTTCACCTCCATGTTCCTTTCCTTTCCCACATTTTGGCCCAGCAATTCCTCACTAGCCCTTTGAATTTTTAAGTAAGATACTTTAAAAATATTTTACCCAAATAAAGAAAAAATTTTTTTAAAAAGAAAGAACAACAACAACAAAAATCTTACCCAGCATCTTTAGTTGTCTTCACTTGGAGGCTTGGTCTGAATTACTCAGTCCGCTAATGGAAGCAAAAGCCCTTTTGATTCAGGCCATAGTTTTGTAGCAGTTTGCTGTTCTCTGGGCTTTAGCTTTCAGAAAGGTTCTATTTTCTATAGTAGTAAAGTCTGTAAACTCTGCATGCACGCATTGCCACATTACCTCCAGTCAGGGCTGGAAGAGAACCTTGCATTTTTCACATCTAATATTTCAGAAGAGCTGAAGTCAGAGCAGTCCTCTTCACTGGGCCCAGAAACATAAAGGCTGCAAACAGCCTGATTTGTGCACATAATCAGGCTGGGGCCTCTAAAATGCAGACATGTATGTGCTGCAGCTGTAAGAATTCTAGTTTAGTGTGACAACGGCATAAGGATCGTCGCCCTGTGGCATAAAGACCCCTGAGTGGTCTCAGTTTGCAGACCAGGATGTGACAGGAGATTGGAGCTGAAGTCAGCTCTAGAGGCAGAAAGAGGAGCCAAACAAAAAACGCTCAATGAAAGGGTAGCCGAGAGAAAGGAGAATAGACCCAAAGTCAGGCAAGAAAGTTTATTAACCTGCCCGGCTGCTCTGCAACAGTCAGAGGAGGCCGCCCTGAGCTTACAAAACCAGGGGTTTGTATAGGGTGAGAGCGGCATAAGGGAGTTTCAGGACTGAGGTCATCTATTCGCTGATAACAGGCACAGAGATAGTTTGTTAACTTGTAACAGACCTACAATACATGATCCTGTGACTTTTGTGGCAGCAGTCTTTTGAAAAAAGAGAAATTGGGAGTTTTTTACAGATATGTGTCCAACAGGAATTAACAAGTATGGATAACCAACATAGGTTTTCCCTGTCCTCCCTCGAGCTTCCCGGATGGTTGTAATCAGGCTTTGCTTAATTGTAGCACGTCTGGCAGCCTTGATGTGCAGGTAGAGGGTTAGGAACGCAGCCGCAGAGCAGTCGGAGTGGAGGAGGGGTCCGCCTGCGCAGCTTGTCCCCAGCACTCAAGAGGTGCCAAACGCTACCTTTAAAATCTGTAAGGCAGCTAAGAGTTCTGCAGGCTCAGCTAAACAAAACTTTTTTATTCCATTGGTTTGGGGAGCACCGTTCTTAGAGCTTTTGCTAGTGGTGACTAGAAGGACCGGGGGTCTGCACGGAAAAGGCGTGGAGGCCAGTTCCCGGAGGCCGCCTCTGTTGCGGGAAATAAAATGCAAATCATGCAAATCCTGCCAGAGCCACAGAACTAGCATTTGGAGACCACTATCAGGGGTCTTTGGGGTACGACTTTCAGGGCTCTGGGCCTCTGTTTCCCTGTGCGTAGAATGGAGACGGCTACTCTGTGAGAAGCCAGAGACGCACAGGACCCAGGTGAGGAGCCGGCGACCGCAGGGTGTGGGGGGACCCGAAGGAGGCGGTGCCGAGACTCGAGAGAACCGCCTAGGGGTGGGAAGAGGACACCCCGGCCCTGGCTGCGGGCCCAGGTACTGTGATGGGCTTCGTGCGCTCCGCATCAGTGCCCCTGCGAAGAGTGAGGCAGCTCGGGCGGCGGTTTCGGAATGTTAGGGAGGTTGGGGCGCGGACCACCGGGTGAGCACCCAGGAAAGCCGGACGCGAGATCTCACGCCCGAGTGACTGGCGGCGTTTTAGAAAAGTGATATTTGAAAAGCAACCGATTGGGGTGAAGGTGGGGGTAGCGGGAATCCTGATTCTATTGTCTTGTCCCAATTTGAGGTGGGCTTTTTTTTTTTTTTCCTTTGAGACAGAGTCTCGCTCTGTCACCCAGGCAGTGGGCGATCTTGGCCCATTGCAACCTCCGCCGCCTGGATTCAAGCAATTCTCCTGCCTCAGCCTTCCGAGTAGCTGGGACTCAGACCCGGCTAATTTTTTTGTATTTTTATAGAGACGAGGTTTCACCGTGTTAGCCAGGATGGTCTCGATCTCCTGACCTCGTGATCCTCCCGCCTCGGCTTCCCAAAGTGCTGGGATTACAGGCGTGACCCACCGCGCCCCGCAGAGGTGGGCTTTAAAAAAAAAAAAAAAAAAAAAAAAAAATCCCAAAGTGCACATTTGATCAAGTTAGTTACAAGAAAGGCTGAGGAGGTGGGGCTGGAAACACCCAAGGAGGCAGATGCCAATTGGCGACGGTTTTCTGCAAACAACAGAGCGCAAGCCTTGCCTCTGGAATTCTGGAGTCGTGTCAAAGACAGAAATTCAAAACGGCCTGAGCCCCCGGAGAGGCAGCCCCTGGGGACGGTTACTAACCTTCAGCAGGACTTCCAAGGGAGCTGACCGCTGGGCACTGGGCTCTGCTTTTCACCTGCTCCTCCTTCATCCACTGAGCCCAGACAGTAGGACCAGCGCTACCAAGAGACTTGTTTTCCGGTTCAGCTCCCAGTAGGGCTCCTGTTGGAAACCGGCCCTATCTGAGGAGCGTGCCTGGGCCACTCCCACTGCTGGAAAACTCTCTTGTGGGGGGGAAGATGGCCCAGGTTTGTAGGACTTCAAGGTTACACAGTGTTGGACCTTTTCAAGAAAAAGAAATACAAAATTTGACAAAATTAAGAATAAAAGAAAATATGACTTAGAATGAGGAAAAGCAGTGACAGTAAATGATAAATGTTTAAAAGCTGACAAATACCACAAACAGCAAAAAAATCCAAAAAAGAAGTTCTATAACTGCTTAAATCACTGCTATATTTTCACCTTTATACTTTTTGATTCCTTCTTCATTTGACACTTTTGTAATGTAATTTCTTGGGTAAGAATGAATAATTTGGTATTTCATCTAGCATAGTTAAGCAAAAAAAATTTTTTTTAATTGAAAGTTTAGAAAAGTTAATATCTCTTTCACGATCATTATTGGTAAAATTTTTAGTGCTATTAATTTTGGAGACGCCTCTGTGAAGAGTTTCCTATGTAAGTCTGAGATTTCAGGGCATTTCAAGTTATTTGGGCAGTGACTAATCTTAAATACTCTTTTAAGTTGCTAAAGGTCATTGAGCTGTTTATTGTTAAGTCGTTGTCGTAAAGGTGTAGTGGAAATTGTTTGTCAATGTCAATATTTTATGCCAAAACTTTTTTTTAAGTTTTAATATGTTTATGCAGTTCATTCTTCATCAAGTGATTGTCAAATAAGCTAGCCATCTATTTAAACTGTATCCCTTCCCTTCAATAAATTACTGCTTTTGACTGGAACCAAACGTTTTTTTTCTTCTTCCAATTCCCTTTCTGATGTCAGAATAACTTCTACTAATTTCATTTGCAAATATGTAAGAGATCATTTCATTTCATGTTGTATGTACAATTATATATGCATAATTGTTAGGTACATTCCTAAAGAAGAGGACTTCTATTGTGATTCGACTTTGATGAGACTGAGTTCTATGCTTATAATTTTCTACATCTAGGGGTTAAAAGGATTTATTGGCTTCACTGTCCACAGACTTCTGGTGCCTCACGTCACAGCACCCATTCTTATCCTGACAGATTTCTGACCTTGCACTTTAGTCTCTGATGTCAGGTGAGTTGTCTCAGTGGGTGGTGGTTCCTGTAAGCCACTTCTACACTGAGACAGGTAGCAATAACGACTATACATGCAAGTGTTTATGAACCACATGTCCTAGTAAGCTCAACCAATGTAATCCCAATTTAATTTCCCCTTAGCTAGATCCCCCAAATGTTGCCTGATACAAGAGAAACTGTGACAGAGGGAAGTTGGCACGGAAGGAGACAGTCCTAACCGTGGTTAAAATATGCTACTTTTACAAATTTTACAAAACACCTGGTATGACCATGTGAACACATTGCTTGGAATTCCAGGGCCTTGGAAAGGGCCGGTGCAAGGGATGAACTTCACAGCAGAGCTTCCTCTGCACACCTCATGATTGCAGCAGGATTGTCCCTGAAGTCTCTCTGCTGGCGTCCCACTTCAGGCTGACTCCTACTGTCTGTCTCACAGAACATCACTCTCTGTATTTGCTTACTCTTTTTGATTCTTCCCTGTGCCTCAGTGTTTGCAGTTAGAAGCTCATAAATTCCCCTATTATAGGGAAGTGGCTGATTGTATAACCTTATCCTTTTGTTGAAATAGGTGTGTCCAGTTAAGTATTTACTGTAAGCCAGCCCCTCATATGCATTCCGCTTGGGGTGGATTCATTCATTTCTACAACCTCGCCATCTAAAATGTCCACACTGGTCCATCTGGCTGTGCTTCTCAGGAGCAACTGTTTTGTAGGACTTGAAATAAGGATTCCTTATAATCTGATGAATGCTAATAGCCTCAGTACATTTCAGGCTGTTTTAGTTTTCCTTCATTTGGTTTTCTTGTTTTGTGGTGAGAACATTTAAAATCTACTCTCTTAGCAATTTTCAATAACACAGTGAATCATTACTAACAAGTCACCATAAGGTACAGTAGAGCTCTGGAAGTATTCTTCCTTGAAGTAACTGAAACTTTGTATCCCTTGACCAACCCATTCCCATGCCCCTCATTGCACAGCCTTTAGTAACCACCACTGTATTAATACTATCTGCTTCTATGGGTTAACTTTTCTACAATCTGAGTATAAGTGAGGCCAAGCTGTATTGGAGGTTGTTTCCTCCATGCCACTGGGTGGAACTCAGAGGTTTCTACCAATAACTTGTTGCTTTCACCAGCAGCTCCCAAGGGCTCTGCTGAGTCCCCAGTGCCTCCTGAATCCCAGATCTCGAAACTCTGCTTCTCCCAAACCCTGTTTTTCTGAGAACTCCAACATCAAACATAGAGCATAGCACCTTTCCTGTGATTCCTCTAAATTTCCTCTTACTCAAGTCACTGTGTGTGGGAAGTAGAAAAGTTCCTCTTCAAAGTTTCATAAGTGTTAGAAGTAATAGTTTGTTTTAAAGACTTTCTTCAAGCCTTCTTGCTTTTTGCTAAAAGCCCTATCCTATGTAGCTGTTACACATGCTTATAGGCATGTAATACATTCTATGTCCTTGTACTTTAACCAAGATATCTGTGCTGGATGTGCTCACAGGCACGTCCCAGCTGGCAGCCTATGCCCCTTCTTTATTTAGACTTCCTTTTTGTCCTCCATTGCTTTTACTTGTTTAGAAAAGTTTTAAGTTATTAGCCAATCAGGCTTTAGTTTAAATTGTGAGGTCTGGCTCTAACCAATAGAGATCAGACATAGCAGTCAGGACAACTCCAAATGCATAAAGAATAAAAATATGTCTGCTTTTCCTTTGTTCATGGTACTCTCGTGGCAAGATGGCTGGCCAGAGTACCCTTCCCGCAGAAAGTAAAAATTGCTTTGCTTTGTCTCAGTGCTAATTTTTCTTTGTAGCACCAAGCATCTATTTCCAACACTGTGTATGATAGATTGACTGCTTGTTCCCTGGAAGTCTAGGGATAAAAGGTATTGAGTGTGGGGTTAGAGGATGGGTTTTGTCAGAGGACACACTCTCAGAGCAGACAACTTAAGGCTCAGTATTAGGCATTTCTGTTCTTAAACATTTCTTCACTATTTCTGCGCAAGACACTTCTCACTGGTAAAGTTCCCTCCTTGGTCGCCTGCCTTGTGCAGCCCTGCAGGCTCCGTCTCTCTCCAGGACCACCCTGCTTCCTCTTACACAGTTTTATGCGCCCCTTCCCTCCTCTCTCCTTCCATCCTCAATCTACATATTTCACAGCTAGCTTTCCACAGCCAGATATTTCTTGCCCTGGAGAATTACTCTATCAGTTTTTAAGCCACCATTAAAAAAAAGAAAAATCCCAGTGCCCTGGAGCCTTGGCAGCAACGCTCCACCTTCCAGAGGTAAACCAGAAGTCGTTTCCTATCTTGAAAGACAGTGCCACCTACTGCCCACCAAGAGACAACTACCGAACACAGCTGAATGACCCTGTCCATTGCCTGTTCTGGACAGGGTGGCAGATAATCCAGGTAAGAATAATTAGAAGGTACACTGAACTTGCGGTGGTGATGGGACATTTAAGAATGCACAAAAGTTTAAACTCAATAGGGATATCAAGACCAGGATAGCATCCGGTCTCAAGGAGGCTGCAGGATCTGCATAGTGCTAACAACTGTGCAGAGGTAGAATGGGAATCTGAATCCGTCCTCTCCACCTATGAAGTCCACGTAGTTCCACATCGCTGCACTAGGATAGAGTAGATTTCCTTTTATGGATGAGCAAATAAGTGAGAGAGAACCCGGGATCAAGTTGGGAGAATTTCAAGGAGGGGACTGCTGATGATCTAACGTTTGAGTCATCAGTTTGGATGTGAACCGAGAAAATATCGCTGGGATTTGAGTTTAAGACTTAGTTGGAGACTGTTAGAGAGTGGTTTAAGGTGCCCAGCCCTGGGCTAGGTGCAGAAGAGTATGAAAAGACAGAGAGATATAGTCCTATATCTCATAGAGCTAAATATAAGTCAAAGCCAGGGAAATTGGCAAAAATCAAATGGTAATAGATGAGACAGTGATTTAGAAAACAGAGATACATATAGACCTGCAGGTCCCTCTGACACTATTGTACAAATTAGGATGGATCCATTCACTTCCTTGGGGCCACTGCTGCCCTGAGCCAGAGCCCTCAGCTTGGCAAGCAACCTGTGGGGTAGGTCCTAGCCCCCATCCGTCAGAATGAAGACTGACTTTTTTTTTTTTTTTTTTTTTTTTGAGACGGAGTTTCGCTCTTGTTACCCAGGCTGGAGTGCAATGGCGCGATCTCGGCTCACTGCAACCTCCGCCTCCCGGGTTCAGGCAATTCTCCTGCCCCAGCCTCCTGAGTTGCTGGGATTACAGGCACGCGCCACCATGCCCAGCTAATTTTTTGTATTTTTAGTAGAGATGGGGTTTCACCATGTTGACCAGGATGGTCTCGATCTCTTGACCTCGTGATCCACCCGCCTCGGCCTCCCACAGTGCTGGGATTACAGGCTTGAGCCACCGCGCCCGGCCTGAAGACTGACTTTTTAGGAAAGTTCAATTCAGGAAACTAGGACTTGAGCTGAGCTTCCACTGATGTGAAGAGTTTGGAGCAGCTGTGAGAAAGGGGTAGGAGGTAGGTCTTTTCTGCTGGGAAATGTCAAAACAGAGGCAATTAAAAGTCATAAAGGAAAAGGGGAAGACAGAAATCTCCTGACTCTTGTCTCCAATATTTTTTAAGTAGGAGAAATTAGATAAGATCACTCCTTTAAAACAGTTATTGAGCATCTGATATATGCAAGGAGCTATGCTGAATAGACTGACTCAGGGAAATAAGAACTCTGACAATTGCATATTGGTTTGTAGTTTATGAAGCACATCTATTTCCAGCTGTGACATTTCATCCACTTTCCTGTAAAGGAGGCTGAAGTGGTGGCTGCCGCTGAACATGAAGCTGCAAATCTCTACAATTAGGATCATAATCCAGATTCTTTGACTAGTCCAGAATTCCTTTCATTCTGACCACTGATTCTTTCTTTTCTTAAACATTTTAAAATTTAAGTAACTGTTTAAATAGATGGCACACTTCCTGGTTCAAAATTTTAAAAACACAGGGGAAAGGCTCCCTCCTGCCCCTGGTTCCAGACATCTAGTTTCTCTCTCCAGAAGCAGTCTTTACTAGTTTATCGATGTATCCTTCCAGAGATATTCTTTGGTTAAAGAGCAAGTAAGAATGTTATTTATTCTTCCTCCATTTATGCAAATAATACCATATTACACACACTGTTCTGTATCTTGTTTTTTTGTTGTTTGTTTGTTTTTTTTGCAACAGTGTCTGTCACCCAGGCTGGAGTGCAGTGGCGTGATCTCGGCTCACTACCGCCTCCGCCCCCCAGGTTCAAGTGATTCTTCTGCCTCAGCCTCCTGAGTAGCTGGGATTACAGGTGTGCGCCACCACATCCGGCTAATTTTTGTATTTTTAGTAGAGACGGGGTTTCACCATTTGGCCAGGCTGGTCTTAAACTCCTGACCCGCCTTAGCCTCCCAAAGTGCTGGGATTACAGGTGTGAGCCACTGTGCCCAGCCTGCACCTCGCTTTTAAATGTATTTTTATTTTTTAAATTCAGTAATCTATGTGTCCAAATCATAAACCAGGAGTGGGCATACACTGAAAGCCAAGCTGGGATAAGCAAGGGGTTGCTTTGTTCCTGGCTGATATGAGACGGGCACTATCAAGCTTTTTTTTTTAAATCAATTATGTTGGAGATATTCCAATAGCAAAAGTTCCTTTCTGCATCCTACCCCCTACTAATGGCTGCACAGTGTTCTACTGTGTGAATGTAGCTAGTTTATTTAGCTTAACTTCCATTGATGAACATTTGGTTAGTTTCTAAAATTCGAAGCAAATGTTTCTCAAACATTGATGAAATACTTATATGCATATATTATTTCACATATGCATGAGTATATACGTATGCTAAATTTCTAACATCAGACTTGCTGGCTCAAAGAGAATGTGCATTTGTAATCTTGGAGGAAATTCTCAAATTCCTCTCCTCTAAAGAAGGAGTATTAATTGACATTTCCATCAGCAGAACATGGGATTGCCTATTTCCTCACACACATACCAACACCGTATTACCAAACGCTTGGATTTCTGTCAATCTGATTGGGGAAAATAGTATGCAGTGTTATTTTAATTTGCATTTTCTTCATGAGAGTGAGACTGAGTATCTTTTAATATGCTTTAGAGATATTTTGTATTTCTTTTTCTATGAAATGTCTGTTGAGATACTTCTGCCCGATGTTCTTCTTGGTAGTTGATAAATTCTTATTTGTAAGAGCTCTATATAAAGGGTAATTAATTAACCCGTTGATTTTGATGGCAGTTGTAAACAATTTTCTTCTTCCATTTTTATTTGGTCATTTTTCTCTTGTCACTGCGCTTACAGGTTTTTTGCCCTATGCAGATCTTTTTAAATGTGACTGAATTTATCTTTCTTTCCTTCTGTGGTTTCTACATTTGAAACATTCTGAAGCTAGTGCTAGTTAAATGCAGTGGATTCCACCTTCAAGTTGCTCAATAAGCCAGTAGGAAAATCAAGGAAAGCACCTAATCAGTAGAAGTTACTACATAATCAATACTATGAGTTGGTACAACGTGCTGTTTCTTCATCTGTCTATCCATATATCTAATTATCAATCTATGTGTCCATCTGTCCATTAACCCATTCACTTATCAAGCTTTTCCTGAATTCTTTCTAAAAGCAAGAAAAGGTATATAGAGAGATGACATTTTGATAATGAAGCCCGTGGGCTGGGATGACAGACATTCAGATCTGCTTCCCAGTTCTGATCTTACACCACTGTGGTCTTGGGCAGGTTACTTAATCTGTCCACATTTTTGTTTCTTATGTTATTTCATGAGATGCGACAGACATGTAGATTGTGGAGGGGCCAAGGATTGAAGGTTAAAGATCAGACGGCTTAGGAAGAGAACTATAAGTGAGTACACTGCCTAGATTTTTAATTTCAGGTGGTGAAATCTGAATCCTGACAAGGTCAAGAGAGTGGCCACTAGGGTGGTTGGCCAAAGTAAAGGTCATTGGATGTGAGCAGGACAAGGAACTGAAAAGCCTTGGTGTTATATGATCATGTTGTATATGGTCTTTGAAATCACCAGAGTCATGGTGATTTCACGGCCAGATGAAGGGGTACACAGGGCAAAGTCCAGGAGGATCCTGAGCACAGGAGCTGCTGTCCCCAGTGGAGTGTGGGATGTGCCACCCTCCCAGCATGTGGCTGCACTCACCAACCTGGAATCTCCCCAAACCTCTTTGTTTAGGGACTTACAGAGATTCCATGATTTAGGTATGATTGATTAAATTACTGGCCGTTGGTGATTAACCCAGTCCCTGGGCTCCTCTCCCCTCCCCAGAGGTCAAAGGTGAGAATGAAAGTTCCAACGTCTAATCGCGTGATTGGTTTTTCCAGCAACCAGCCCCCATTCTTCCTCCAAGAGTCACCTCATGAGCATAAACTCGGGTATGGTTGAAAGGGGCTTATTATAAGTAATAAAAGATAGGTTCATTGGAATGTAACTGTGTGGTAAGTTGAGCTGCATCTGGATTTAGGATGATTAAACTTAAAGTTCTTGACTTTACAATGGGTTTACTGGGGTATTGAGTACACTTTCAACTTGCAATATTTCTGACTTCAGTGAATTCATTGGGACGTGACCCCATCATAAGTTAAGGAGCATCTGTTCAAGGGTTTTAGGAGCTCTGTGCCAAGACTAATTGTATCTATTTTTTTATCTTACAATATCACACAACCCCACAGCAAACAGTGGCAAAGTGGGATTGAGGGAGGAGGCTATGAAATGAGGTTTTCGACAAGCTTCAAGGACCCTTAAAAGTTTGAAGTGATAGCCCTTATCAGTGGCACCCCTTGGGGGATCCCCCAAACTCTATGCCTCCAGCCTGACTGGAGGGAACTTAGACAATCGGGTGGACAGTTGATGTTCAAGCATCTTGAGTGGGTGCCATGGTTCTGTGACACCTGGATCCTGAGGTTCCATAAGCTGGGGTTCTGGGATGTCCATTCTCACTTGAGTCCTGTCATATTGACGTCAAAGGCCCAAGACCTTCCTCCTCCCCATGAGCAAACAAGCCACACCCTGCACCAGTCAACGTCCATCTCACCTTCCAGCAACCCTAGGTCATTTTCCTGGTAATGCAGTGTTTCTAGGAAAGGATGAGTCTCTCCATGCCACCTGAGATTTACTGACATATGAACACACATGATTGGCACGATTTAAGAACCACTCACCTGCTGGCCATCTCTCCAGGTCTGGAGCCGGAGAAAATGATCTGAAGTTATAGCAGAAGAAATTGAGGTAGGATACTAGAAAGCGTTTCAGGAGGGGGACTAGGCAACAGGTGCAGCATGAGGGAATGAGAGTGAATGCTTGGTGTGAAAGGAAGTGGCGGGTGGGGTGGGGACTTCCTTCTTTGGGTCGTCTTTGGAGGTGATTTGACAGCAAGGAACAAAGTGGCTTCAAACATGACACAAGTCTCTGGTCTGTTCTGTGTCCTGTTTTCTTTCTCATCCTTTCAGTGTGGAATCTATATGACCCTGGGAGGGACGTTGGTTGGGAGAATGACCAGCTGATGGGGGTGCTGCTATAATGATTGGTGGTAGGAATGGGCAGCAGTGAGCTGTCTAGTGTGACAATGTGGGAGAAAATAGTCCAAACTCCTACCAGACTCTCTCTACTGATGGCAAATCAGCGGAGATTCACATTGTAAGTTTATGGTGGTCTGGCTTTTGGCCATGACATTGACACTTTGCCCTTTTGATTTGGGGCCCATAAAAATATTCACATAAGGCTCTCAAGAGGAAAACAGAGTTAGTTATTGCATCACTTGCTTCCTCTAGGTGTATGAAAAATAATTTCAAGTTTGACAAATACAAGGAAACTGCAGGGTCCATGTGAAAGCTGATAAGCTATTTCTGAAACTTGTGCAGAATTGTGGTTTGTGTGGTCTATGTCACGGCATCCTTGATGGAGAGTGGGCAATTGCCTGAAGTTAGAGGCTGTGTCCTGATCTCCAGGCTGCTCCAGGGCTGCCTCCTTCCAACCGGGCCTTCTTATCTGGGACCCTTGAGGGCTACAGGCCTTCCGAAGACCAGTGAAGAAGGAGGCCCTGCAGACAGGAGGCAGGCAGAAGGCTGACAGGGTGGGGACAAGGCCATGATCCCTTTGCATAAGGACACCCAGGAGGAGGGTGTCTGCCCCATCTGCCAGGAGAGCCTGAAGGAGGCCGTGAGCACCAAATGTGGACATCTCTTCTGTCGAGTGTGCCTGAAACAGCATGTGGAGAAGGCCTCAGCCTCTGGGGTCATCTGCTGCCCCCTCTGCCGGAAGCCCTGTTCCGAGGAGGTGCTGGGAACAGGTTATATCTGCCTCAACCACCAGAAGAGGGTGTGCAGGTTCTGTGAGGAGAGCAGACTTCTTCTGTGTGTGGAATGCCTGGTGTCCCCTGAACACACGTCTCATCGTGAGCTGACCATTGAAAATGCCCTCAGTCACTACAAGGTAAGCCCCAGCCACCATAGCCAGGCCTGCCCCCACCTCCCTGAGGTATGGCATCCTACATGTTCATCATACCTGGCACCTCAGAATAGCTGGACAATGGACACCTCTCTTTGTTTCTTCTGCTTCATTCTATTTTGAACCCTTGTCTTTGCTTTTCTGTGTATATTTGGAGGCTGATGTTCCAGTGCATTAATGTGAGTCTGTCTAAAAGAGAACACTGTCCCTGTGATGTCAGGGTCCCAATATGCTCATCTGTAGAATGAAGTAATTGGACTAACCAATGCAAAACCCTTTCAGGACTAAGACTGTGTGAATTCCTGGTTGATAATACTAGAAACTTGGCCAGAAATGTAATCAGTTTTATATACACTAGTAATTATCCTGCCGATATATTAAAACCTGAAAGTTAGTACGTAATTTTTTCTCTCTTTCTCTAGAGACTTCTGCATTTGTCTTTTCTTTCCTTTTCCTTTCTTTGCTATGGTAATTATTTTTATCTTATTCTGTTAAATTTTCTGTGACAAAAGTTGCATGCTCTAGATAATAAATTCAGAAAGCACTGAAAGGTATGAAGTCAAGGCTAAAAATTTGTCTTCCTTTCTCCCTCCATTCACAGTCCTCAGAGGTAACCATTGTCAGATTTTTGTACATCCTTCCAAAAAATGTGTTTATGAATGCACTCTTAAAACACACGCACACACACACATGCACACACTCAAAGGATTCTTTTTTTTTTTCTGTAACTCACTTTCATTATCCAAAAGTATGTCTTGGACATTTTCCCATCAGCATGTATAGATCTTCTGAATTCTTTTCAACAACTGTGTGGTACTGAATTCTATGAATGTACCATAAATTGGCAGACACTGGATTATCTCCAAGCTATTGTTTTGTTTTAAGATTACACAGAATGGCCGGGTGCGGTGGCTCATGCCTGTAATCCCAGCACTTTGGGAGGGCGAGGCGGGCGGATCACAAGGTTAAGAGATTGAGACCATCCTGGCCAGCATGGTAAAACCTCATCTCTACTAAAAATGCAAAAAAAAAAATTAGCCAGGCGTGTGGCACTCGCCTGTGGTCCCAGCTTCTCGGGAGGCTGTGGTGGAAGAATCACTTGAACCCAGGAGGCGGAGGTTGCAGTGAGCCGAGATTGCTCCACTGCACTCCAGCCTGGCGACACAGCAATACTCCATCTCAAAAAAAAAAAAAAATTACACAGAATGTTCTAATGAATAACCTTCAACATATATATTGGAGAATATAGACTATCCAAGAAATATTTCAGTGATAGCATTAGGTAGGAGTCTAACTTTAGTTTTTCCAAGTTATAATCATTTGTCCTATCACCATTTATTGAATGATTCATATAGTTTCCCCACCGATTTGAATGTCAATGTTATAATACACCATATGTGCATATTTTATTGCATATTTCCTTCTCTGTTTTGTTCTATTCTGTCTATGCTTGTCTATAAGCCAAAGTATTTTAGGCACTTTACCTTTACAATATGTTTTAATGTCAGATATTTTGATAGAACCCTCACAATACTCTTATTTTTCAGAATTTGTGCAGATACTTGTATATCTTTATTTTGCCAATTAGTTTTCAAATTTTTTATCAACCTTTCCCCTGACCCCAATCCAGTTAGAATTTGACTGGACGATTGACAATATTTTCACATGGTGTCCTTTTATCCAATAGTGAAGGCTGAATTTCCAAAATCTTCTTTGAGATACTTGGCTTTTGGAGAACATGTTATGATACAAAATAAGAAAGTGGGAAGTCCATGTTGGAAATGACTATAGAAAGATAGATAAATAATTCAAAAAGCCAGTTTTTGAATTTTTTAAAAATTATTTTGCAAAGTTCTGCTTGGTTCTAACATCATTTTCTCTAGGCACACTGTCCACAGAGAGTGGGGTGGGGGATTTCTCACCTGCCGATGAGGCAGCATAAGATGGAGAAATTTATTCCCCTCACTAAATGATTTATTCAGGTCTGTACTTTGTGTTAGGTGTCATGCTAGGCATTGCAGGAAGTACAAAGATGATTCATAATTCTTGTTTCAAATCTGACTTTAAATAATGACAAGAAACCTAAAACAAATAAATAATGATGACATTTGTTCATTAAGTAAAAACTTAATAAGTTCCTGCTGTGTGTGAGAAACTGCAGTATATGCCAGGAATCGGTGAAGACAGATACCATTCCTTCTGCCAAGAGTTTGCAGGTTAGTAAGGGAGACACAAATAAGTAATCAAAGAACTGTAACATTTTATTAGTTAGGAAGAAAATAAGCAAGAGTCTGGGATGGACAGTAATGGGTGGCCCATGTCCATGTGGTCAGTGAGGGCCTCATAGAGGAAGTGACGTTGAAGCTGAGGGCTGGAAGAAGAGAAATTGACCAGTGCAAAGACTGGGTGGCAGGGAGTGCATGCAGATGCCCACGCCTGGGAAGTCTTGTTATATTTGAAGAATTTATCATTAGAGTTTGAATCGACAGGACTTACTGATAGATTAGAAGTGGATTGAAGGAAGGAGGGGGGTCAAAGACAATTTCATGAGTTTCTGGTTTGAGAAACTGAGTGGATGGTGTGAAAGATAAGAACTTGGTAGAACAGGTTTGAATGCAACATCAAGAGTTTCATTCAAGACAAATTGAGTCCAAGTTGAGACACATCAAAATAAGATCTTAGATATGCAACTGGATCACAAAGCTATATCTCCAGAGTCATATTCCTAGAACCTAGAACAAAGATACATCAGGACAAAGAATATTTAAATGCAAGGAAAGTAGGCACAGTGGCTCATACCTGTAATCCTAGCACTTTGGGAGGCTGAAGTGGAAAGATCTCTTGAGCCCAGGAATTCAAGACCAGCTTAGCCAACAGCGTAAGACACTGTCTACAACAACAACAATGAAGTGAAATTAGCAGGATTTTTTTTTTTTTTTTGAAAAAAAGGACTTGACAATTTGGGGCTGCGTGCAGTGGCTCATGCCTGTAATCCCAGCTACTTGGAAGGCTGAGGTGGGAGGATTGCTGGAGCTCAGGAGAGTGAGGCTGCAGTGAGCTGTGATTTTACCACTGCACTGCACCCAGGGTGACAGAGCAAGACCCTGTCTCAAATAAAGAAACACAACCAAGAAACCAAGGAATTGATGTAATAGCCTCAAAAGAGGCTAGACAGAAAAGAAGTTTCAGGGTAAGGTTCTGGGAAAGGCTGTCATTTAGATGTAGAGGAGAACCAGTAAAGAAGATGTAGGATGAGTTACCAGAAAGGCAGAAGAAAAACAAGGGTAATGGAGCCGCAATTGCTAAGAGAGAAGGGTATTTTAAGCGATGACAATAGATTGCATTGAACGATGCTAATACTTCAGTAAGGTGGTGGCAGAGGCATGGGAGCTGGGTTGAGAGGAGGCACACTTCTTCCATAGTAATAATAGGGAACAAGAGAAGGTGTCTGCAAGTGTACGTAGTTTTGTGGTTTTGGAAATGCAGGTTTGGTTCTGGTTTTTATTTTCTCAGTAGTAAGTGAGGAGGGAGCATCAGCAGTATGGGTGAGGTCAGGATGGATGTGAAAGGTCTGAAAAGAAAGATGGTGTGATGTAGTGTGGGAGAGTGAACTCACAAGAGAAACTATGTAGGGTTAGCAGACAGTATGGAGCACCAGCTTGAGGTCTGAAATGTTTAACATGTTTCAGGAGGCTACCTGAGGACTGACAGCCAACAAGAAGTGATGATACATTTTACCAAGGATAAGGAGTTGTCTGAAAAGTAATAGAGAGGGTTAGGGAGTTGAGGGTATTTCTGAAGAAGTGATTGTAATGGTGGACCCTATGTGTACTCATGGATATTGATAGTATACTTTTGAAATCAAGGAGTTTTTTTAACTGATTTTTTCACCGTATCTGTATTTATTTAAATTAAACTTTGTAGATTAAGTATTACAAATTATGTTATTTAAAGAATCATATAATCCCTGACTGTACTGTAAAAAGATTGAAAAATTTATAAAATCTACAAATTTTTTTTTTTTTTTTTTTTTTTTTTTTTTGAGACG
>NW_016107755.1:862234-866805 GCF_001604975.1 Cebus imitator | reverse complement strand
TGTTGACCAGGATGGTCTCGATCTCTTGACCTCGTGATCCACACGCCTCGGCCTCCCAAAGTGCTGGGATTACAGGCTTGAGCCACCGCGCCCGGCCTAAAATCTACAAATTCTTATTTGTATACCTGTTTCATCACTGACCAACCAATGCCAGTGTCAATCACTTCAATGTATTTTGCTGGTTTAGTAAGTGAGTGATGGTGATGTACATTGTTTTATTTTGCTTGATTATGAATGCTAGTGGTGAGGCTTTTATCCCTGAAGACTCGAAGTCTGCATTTTCCCCTAGAATCAGGGCATAAATTCTACATGATTGCATCAAAGTAGTTTATCTTTTGTTAATGGGCTACATTAGCTGTGTTTAACATACACTTTGTTTTTTTTGTTTTTTTTTTGAGGCGGAGTCTTGCTCTGTCATCCAGACTGGAGTACAATGGCGAGATCTCAGCTCACTGCAACCCCCACCTTCCCAGTTCAAGCGATTCTCCTGCCTCAGTCTCCCAAGTAGCTGGGACTACAGGCACGTGCCACCACGCCTGGCTAATTTTTTGTATTTTTAGTAGAGGCAGGATTTCACCATGTTAGCCAAGGACAGTCTCAATCTCCTGATCTCATAATCTTCCTGGCTCTGCCTCCCAAAGTGCTGGGATTACAGGCTTGAGCCACCACGCCCAGTCTTTTAACATGCATTTTTTTTATTCTGTAATTTCTTCTTAATTACATTTTTGGGCAAAATTTTAGAAAATTGTATTTAAATTGGTTGTATTCTTTTTCACAATATAATCTTCATGTTCTAAATACACAGAAATTTGTCTAATATGAGTGTGCTGCTCTGTTTTATTTCTAAAGGTTTATTCATTCCTGGCTTACTTGGAATTTTATAGAGCAGGTTGTGTGAAGAATGACTCCATGTTAATTTTTCTTCATTCTGGTGTCCAGTTGTCCCCAAAGCATTTCTATAATAGTGAGTTCTTTCCACATTTACGTGTTGTTTCTCGTTTGGCATAAATTAAGTTCTTATGATGGGCTTTTTTTTTTTACTCTAGTCCATTGATTATTCTTTCTGTTATTATGATATGATTATTTGAAACATGTTACTTCATGTTTTATTTTTAAATCTAGCAGCATTTTTGCCATTTAACAATTTTTATTACCTTATATTTTTGCTAACTGTTCATTAAGAAGAGTGCTTTTTTACAATCTTTCTAAATTTTACAGAGCATTCCCTAAGATTTTAATGGTTATTGCATTAAATTTGTTGATTACTTTAAAAATTATAACTTTTGGGATTTTTTTATTCTTCTCAACCAGTACCAAGATATATCACTAAAAGCTTTCCACTATGTATTTGAATCAGATACTAAATTTTCTCTACTTCAACCTCATGTGCCCTGACTCTATTCAGGGTAACTATATATTTTATAACATTATTTTTTTGACAATTTGTATTTGAAGATTTAAATGAGGTTCTTTGCTGAACTCATGTATTTACTCATACATTTTTTAAAACTTTTCTGACATTTTCTAGATCATAATCATGTGAGTGATATTTTAAATCCATATTTTGGGACACAGTTCTATAAGGAGCATGCATTTTGAAAGCTGTTAATTTTTCTTTCTTTCTTTTTTTTTTTTTTCTAATGTCAGGGATAGATACTTCTTATCTGTTTAATGCCCTTTTTTTGGTCAGATTTTTAAAATTTAATGATTTAATCTGAATGTCTGACAGAATTTTAAAATATTCATTTAGATAAGACAGGCCTTTGACTATTTTCTAGATTTCAATTTGTCTTTTTTTTTTTGCTAAGGAATATTTTGGTAGGTGGAAGTGTGTAGAATTTGGTTTTTCAATTCTAATGAGTGTCTTATTTATATGCTATGCATCCATTAAATATTTTAATGCAAAAATTGGTGAAAAAGCATTTTTTAGAGACAGAGGACTTTACCTTACTCATTTTGAATATTGTAAATGATATGAATGTATTATCGTCAGTTGTTCTATGCTTTTATCTTTATTGCTGTTATCTTTGCCTTCTTTTTTCATTTACACAGTGCCTGTAGTTGACTTTGTTAAATTTTAAACTGCCAGATAATAGGACTGTGGCTTTTTGAACTGGACCTTAACAGGTCTGAATTTGACAGGCAGAAACATAAAGCATTCTGGCAGAGGGAAGTAAAAGGCCATGAGGAGGTGTGGCTGCACGCATGTGTTCAGGAAGCGGAAAGCAATGTTGTGTGCTGGTGAAGAGAGCAAAGAGGGAGAAGAGAGAGAATCCCAGACAATGTCCACTGGGGCTGGGTCACAGGGTACCTTGGATGCTGAGTGAAGAAGTTTGGGCTTATCTTTGTTGATGAGAAGCCATTTTGAAGGGACGAGTAACATCAACAAAGGTGAAGTATGACAGATTTTAAGCTGAATGGCAGGCAGAATGGCAGTTCCAATGCCAGAAATATGAAGGTGAAGAGGAGTGGACTGCAGAGGAGAGTGGGGAAGGGGGCAGCATGTTTGATTTGACAGTATCGATTTTGAGCTGCCAACAGGGCAGTAGGCAATACTTAGCTCTCAGTTGGATGCATGAGATGGACTGCTAGGAAGAGAGATTTGGTTTTGGAATGATAAGATCTGAAGCCTCCAGAAAAGAATGCTAAGGACATAGTTTGAGATAGAAAAGGGTTGAGGAGCCAATTTCCAGGCGTCTTTTTACAGGAAAAGTGAAGAGGCGAAGAAGCAGTGGCAGAAGGCACAGGTCTAGGAAGGATGGGGGTGGAGAGGTGGTCCAAAAAGGCACCTGCAGATTTCGTGGCTGGAGATCCCAGGTGACCTTGGAGAGAGACGCTTGAAAGGAGTGATGAGAAGCAAGGCGGCTGGCTGCGGAATGATGGCAGGGAGGAGGTGAACAGAGCAAGACCAGAAGACTCGACTGTGAGGGCAGAAAGAGAGTAGATGCAAGGGGTGGAGACTGTTCGTGCTTTTCAGGACCTGAACTCTTGTGCTAACTCAAACAATTTCACACCAACCCAGCCTGCCACCTGCTTCAGCGAGACCCGTGAGCGACATCCGTGTTGCCCATTTATTACCTCCCACGCCTATCACTTTTTACTCCCCCTCTGCTGAGAAATGCCTGCAGGTAACACCCAGCGATGTGACACATTTTTAGTAACTTCATGGTGACATCACTGTCTTCTCTGCTTACTGCAGCTTTTTGTTTGCCAAATGCCCTTGCTTACTGCTCCTACACACAGTCCTTTGACCTTGATTTCACCAGCCAAGTCTCAGGCCAGAAAGAACTTTCAGTTGTCTTCTCCATCCCCCGACTTCTACCTGTACATCAACAAAATCTCCTCAAAAAAGATTCTTTTAAAAAATTTGAAGTGGGAAAGATTTAATGAAACACACACTTTTCAGCTAACAGTGCATCCTGCTCTTTAGTTCACAAATCTGTTTCTCGTTTCGTTTTCCATTTCATCATACACCCTCCAACCATGGGCAGCCATTTAAAGCATTTGCTGTTACTTTTGCTTCTGTTATAGGCCATCAAAAACCTGAAAGCGAAAACTTTTAGAAACTCAAATCATTCATTATCTTCATAGCTTCAAGGACACAGTGACCTATCCAGATACTAATTTAAGATTGAGGGCGAAGGCACTGCCAGCTTGGGCTATGGGTTTACATCTAGTAAAGGGCTCTGCCTGTCATTCATCCTAGTGAGGACCAGGAAGCAGTGGTAGCAGAGGCTTGTTATCTCCTTTTTTTTTTGAGACAGAGTTTTGCTCTTGTTCCCCAGTCTGGAGTGTGGAGTGCAATGGCACAATCCTGGCTCACTGCAACCTCCGCCTCCCTGGTTCAAAAAATTACCCTGCCTCAGCCTCCCAAGTAGCTGGGATACTACTACTAATTTTTTTTTTTTTTTGTATTTTTAGTAAAGGCGGGGTTTCACCATCTTGGCCAGACTCTGTTCTTGCCTCTTGACTTCGTGATCCATCTGCCTCAGCCTCCCAAAGTGCTGGGATCACAGACGTGAGCCACCACACCCGGCCACCATCTCCTCTTTAAGGCAGTTCTCTCCCTACTGACTTTACCTGTTAATGTAAAATAGTAAGAAGTGCTAGAAGACTGTCATATGACTTTCATATGTTGAGAGAAAGCACCTTGAAGTCAAGTAGAAATGGTTCTGTTGCTAGCTGTTATTTTTCTGTAGTAATAAGACTATTAAAAAAAAATACCCACTACTTTTTTCCCCACCATTATCCAATAAATAAACTCTCAAGTCCCATACTCCAACCATGATTCTCTTTGTAGGCAGAATTTTACATCAGTTTCATCCTGGGATCAGGCTCCCTTCCGTGTTCCATTGACTATCCCCAGGGGTTGCCCCCCTCAGTCCCAGTCTGACAAGCAGGCGTCTCTCTCTTTAGGAACGACTCAACCGCCGGAGCAGGAAGCTCAAAAAAGACATCGCAGAACTTCAGCGGCTCAAGGCTCAGGAGGAGGAGAAACTGCAGACTCTGCAGGTGGGTTTTTCAGATTCCTGGGAAGGACTACCTGGAGTGTTCTCAGGGGCCCTTACTTA